>NC_092053.1:45958981-46210495 GCF_003086295.3 Arachis hypogaea
GCTTTTACTTTCTGTTTTGGATCTGAGAATTTGGATTAGAGAATTCTTCTGAATTTCTTCTGATCTTAGCTTTTCTTCCATTTTTATTTCATTTGCAACTTCTTGTTTTCTGTTTTGCTAAGAGAGCCATTGAGATCTAAATTTTCTTTCTGTTTTTGTTATTTTTCTACAATTGCCAATTTGTCTTTTAAGGTTTTAGAATTGATTCAAGTTTTCATTCTACTTTGACTCTACTATTTCCAATTCTGTTTTAGTATTAAAATCCTAACTGATCTGTTTGCTGAATTTCTTCATCTGAGCATTCTATAGGTCACTGCAATTTACTTTTTCTAGTTCTGTTTTGAATCCCAACACCCAAATCCCTCTACTATTCATGCAATTTAAGTTTCCCAGTAGTTTAGATTCAGCAATTTACATTACTTGCACTATAAGTTTCTGTCATTTACTTTTCTTTCAATTTAAGTTTCAGCTCTTTTAAATTTCTTGCACTTTAAGTTTCTGCAATTTTACTTCTTCTGTATTTAAGATTCTGCAATTTTCCTTTCTGCTCTTTAGTTTACTTGTAATTTCACTCCTGTTAACCGAATTTCACTCAAATCATCAACTATTCACTTAACTAAATTCATCACCAAACTAAAGTTGCTCAATCCATCAATCCCTGTGGGATCGACCTCACTCCTGTGAGTTATTACTACTTGATGCGACCCGGTACACTTACCGGTAAGTTTGTGTGGAATCGTTTTTCCCTCATCAAGTTTTTTGCGCTGTTGCCGAGGATTGATTTAGATTGACAATGATTAAGTAGGTGATAATCTAGATTAAGCACTTTTTTTGTTTTGTTAAGCATTTTAACTGTTTGAGATTTTGTTTCAACTAACTTTATCCACACTCTAGCAGTAGAGTGTCTTATTTTTGTTTTCTGGTGTTGTTTGTATGCTGGGAGGAAGGAGAGGTGAATCCACCTCCTTTAATTCTGAGCCAGAGAGAACATTACTGAGAAGAAGAAGAGAAGCAAGAGGAAAGGGAATTATTGGAGAAGAAGCATCAGAAGAAGAAGATCAAGAGATGGAAGATAACATTCCAAATCACCCTGAGGATGTGGCTAACAATAATGGCCCACCTCAAAGGAGAGTCCTAGCTTCCTACACCTTCCCCAATCCAAGAAACTGTGGTAGCAGCATACTAACTCCCAATGTTCATGCAAACAATTTTGAGTTAAAGCCTCAACTTATTACTCTGGTGCAGAACAACTGTTCCTATGGAAGAGGTCCACTTGAAGATCTAACCCAACACTTATCCATCTTTCTGAAGATTTGTGAAACTGTCAAGACCAATGGTGTGCACCCATACATCTACAAACTGTTGCTATTTCCATTCTCCTTAAGGGACAATGCTTCTCAATGGCTAGAGACATTCCCCAAGGAAAGCATCAACAATTGGGAAGATCTAGTGAGCAAATTCCTAGCCAAATTCTACCCACCTCAGAGGATCATTAGATTGAAGACAGAGGTGCAAACATTCACTTAATTGGATGGAGAATCACTGTATGATGCCTGAAAAAGACACAAAGCCTTGATCAGAAAGTGTCCACCGGAGATGCTCAATGAATGGGATAAATTCCAAAATTTCTATGAAGGATTGACACTGAGGGCTCAAGAAGCCCTTGATTATTCAACAGGAGGTTCATTACAACTCATGAAGACAGCTGAGGAAGCCTAAAACCTCATAGACACTGTGACTAACAATCAATATTTCTATGGTTATCAAAGGCAACACCAGCCAGCTCAAAGGAAAGGTGTGTTGGAGCTGAAAGGTGTGGACACCATTTTGACACAACATAAGGTGATGCACCAACAGATCTAGTAGCAAATGGAATTGATGACTAAGAGGATTGATGGCCTTCAAATTGCATCAATGAGCACTCCAAATCAACCATCAGCTGGATGGGGACAGAATGAAGAAGTTTATGAAGAGCAGCAGCCAGAACAAGTGAACTATATGCACAACCAAGGTGCTGGACAGAATGAATTTCATGGAGACACTTACAATCCCTCTTGGAGGAACCATCCCAATCTAAAGTGGGGAGACAACCAGAACCAAAATTCATGGCAAAAGAACTCCAACCAAAATAACTTCCGCAACACAAACCACCAGAATCATCAAAACACTAACCATAATTCCTATAAAAAACCACAAAAGAACTACCCCAATTACAACTTCTATCCACCCCACAACCCATCAACTAACAAAAATAATTTTCAACAACCACCTTCATCTCACACTCAGCCACAACCACCCCAAGAATCTCAAAGGATCTCCAGCCTAGAGATAATGATGGAAAGGATGATCAAGCATCAAGAATTGGCCCATAAGAACCATGAAGCTTCACTGCAGAATCTAGAGAGACAAATTGGCCAATTGTCCAAGCAAATAGTGGCTGAAAGAGCACCCAATGTATTACCAAGTGACACCATTCCCAATCCCAAAGAAAAATACAAAGCAATTCAATTAAGGAGTGGAAGAACCTTAGTAAATAAAAAAGAAACTAACAAGAGGCCAGCTAAGAATGATGAGGCCAGCAGCAAGGAAGAAGTGACACTTAAGGAGAAGGACCAAGAAAAGCTCAAAGAAAAAGAGGAACAGCCACAAGCTTCAAAGAAGGGAAAGCAAGTCATGGAGGAGCAATCACAAGAACAGAGGAAAATGGTGAAGCCTTACACCCATCCTTTGCCATACCCTCAAAGATTACAGAAGAAGCTCAAGGACTAACAATTTCCCAAGTTTTTGGAGGTTTTCAAGAAGCTGGAAATTAATATTCCTCTTATTGAAGCATTAGAGCAAATGCCCTTGTATGCAAAGTTCTTAAAAGAACTTATCAACAAGAAGAGGAGCTGGAATGAAAAAGAGTCAGTGATCTTGACACAAGAATACAGTTCAGTGATCCAAGAAGGCCTCCCACAAAATCTCAAAGATCCTGGGAGCTTCTTCTTGTCTTATACCATTGGTAACATAATCATTGACAAGGCACTATGTGATTTAGGATCCAATATCAACCTAATTCCTTTGTCTATGATGAGAAGGCTATTTATAGAAGAAGTGAAGCCTACACAGATGTCATTGGAGCTAGTGGATAGATCTTTGGTAATTCCCAAGGGGGTGATTGAAAATCTCTTGGTCAGAGTAGAGAAATTCATATTTCAAGCAGATTTTGTAATCTTGGACTTAGGTGAAGAGGGGAATGACTCTATTATATTGGGAATACCTTTTCTGGCCACAGTAAGGGCTATCATTAATGTGGAACAAGGAGAAATGACTTTGAGGGTAAATGATGAGAAGATCACTCTAAATGTCTTCTAGGAAATACAACATACTGTTGAAGAGAAAAGCTGTATGAGGGTTGAAGAAGAAGATTTAAATTGGAAAGAAAAACCCAATGAAGCACTTATCAGCTCACCTCCGAAGCAAAAAACAAACAATGGAGAAGAACAAAAGGGAAAGGAAGATGTAAAGAATGAGAGGATAAGGCAGGAAGAAAGTGAGGAGTTGATCATAAGGAAGACAGACCCTGATATAAAGCCTACTGTAAAGACAGAAGAGCCACCAAAGAAAGGAAAGAAGAGCAAGAAAAGGATTCTAACTGGGTGGAGAAACAAAAGAATCCCAACTGAAGGGTTCTCTAAAGGAGACAAAGTGCAACTGATATACCAACAATTGGAGACAGGTCCACAAACTGATGATTACTATACTGTCAATAAAATACTCTCGTTGGAGCATATAGAGATTGATCATCAAGGCACAGGAAGAAGGCTCACAGTGAGAGGGGACAAGCTGAGGCACCATAATCATCAGCCACCCTAACAAGGACCCAATGTCAAGCTAGTGACAATAAAAGAGCGCTCCATAGGAGGCAACCCATGATTTAATATTCTTGCTTTTGTTTTAATTTCAATAATTAATGGTTCTTCTAGCATAAATTTGAGCTCTCATGAGCAGATTTGATAACTGCACACATCATTTGAAGCATATGTTTGATTCCTAAGTTTGGTGTGCCTAAAGGCACTTTAAAATAGCTTTTCAAGCATGCTGATCGTATAACCATTTTAAGATAAATACTCATTCATTCCATTGAAGTATATAGCCAAACATTAAGTTTGGTGTCTACATATGCTATGAATTTCAAGAAAATCACTTTTGCTCAAAGCTTCAAATTCATGAATAGTAAACCATGCATTGCATTATTTTATGAGTTTATGATTATAATGAATATACTAATTATGATAGATATTCATTGGGTTTCATATGAATCACTTAGCAGAAAACAAGTTTGGTGTTCACCAAAATTTTATTCAATTTCTAAGGTGCATAGTTCGTTATTCATAAATAAAGAACATATAGCAAGTTTTGTTTTTCTTTATTACTTCTCACTTGATAAACACCACCATACCAAACTCAAATTTTGAGCTTACTGTTGCCTTGATTTAAATGGACAGGTGTGAAGAAGATTTAGGAGAGGACAAAAGAATGCATGCATGTACGGTTGTCACCAAGGGGAAAAGTGAGTCACATGTGCTTAGGGAATGGTGTCCTCTTGGAAACAAAACAAAATCTGCATGGTTCAACACTTAGGGGGCCGAACCACATGCCCAATAAAGGAGTGATCCTTGTCTTCATCCACCTCTACATGCACATCGTCCATTCCATGAGTTTTCAATAAAGACGTGCTCAATCCTCACCCTTCATTTCAACCAAACTGTGCTGCAAATCAGCTAGTAGCACGTCCTAATCTATTTGCCTATGTTTCATTCATACACTTTTCCCAAATACATTACATCAGCTCTTTCTTACCCAAAGATATCACACAGTACCCAATTTCTTCTTCCCTCCATCCTAAACTGTACCTTAACCAAGGCTTATCCTTTCTTCTCCCTTCTTTCCTAATTCATGGCTTCATCAAGTTCCAAAAGAAAGAAAGGAAAGGAACCAGCTGTAACCGAACCACCAACCTATAATACCAAGAGATTTAAGTCCTAATTCCATGAATTACAGTATCATGGGTAGATGGAGGAGAAGAAAATAATTCCAGAAATCAGATTCAGAATGAAGGATGGTGAGTATCCTATCATGAGGAAAATCATTGAGAAGAGAAGATGGAAACTCCTCTGTGAACCCCTCACAGATATAAGTGCAACTATAATACGGGAGTTCTATGTTAATGCAGTACGACAAGGAAAAACTAAACTTCCCTATAAAAGTTATGTGAGGGGGGTGGAAGTGGACTTCAGTCCAGCTATAATCATGCGGGTCTTACAAATAAGAACAATACCTTTCAAAGAATCCAGTTTTGATGAGAGAACAAATGGTGAAAATGATCCTGATGAGCTCATAAATGACATACGTCTGGAGGGTAGAGATTGGGTGAGAGATTCAAATGGGGAGCCATGTCACTTAAAGAGGATGGACCTTTCGCCTGAGGCCAAGGGTTGGTACGAGATAGTGAGGAGATCAATCCTCCCCACTGGAAACCCCTCAGAAGTCACTATAAGAAGGGCAATTATGGTACACTGTATATTAAAAGGAGGAGAAATAAATGTTCCTCAACTCATTGCAGACAGCATCCAGGAGATGGCCGAAAGCAGCAGCAAGTCAACAAGACTTGGCCACCCATGTACCATATTGTGTTTGTGCAATAGAGCATGGGTACTTTTTGAAGATTCAGACATAGATTGGTTGCAGGATGGAAGGGCACTCACCAGGCAAAGAATACAAGGTGCCATTGATGATCATGAAGAGAGAAGAACTCAAGGAAGAAGAAGGAGACTACAAATGGGGGGGAGAACAAGCTTCTAGTGCAATGGACTTAAGCCAAATGCAAAGAGCCATTGAAGAAATGTCTCAACAATATATGAAAGCACAGGAGCAACAATAGGAGCAATACTTGAAGCAACAAGAGCAGTACTTGAAAGCCCAAGAGCAACAAGAGCATTGGCAGCAGCAAATGATGGAGAAGCAAGAATACTTCCAGCTCAAGATTTTGGATCAACAGAGAGAACTTCAAGCAAGAACTCTTGATTGGCAAAGGGAACAATCGGCATACTCTCAAGAATCATTTAATATATTGTCCCTACAATAAGCCAAGCAAGGAGAGTACATCCAAAATCTTTACCAATGGAAGAATATATATCATACAATTGGAGAGCATAGGAACTTGGACAGAATAGAGTATGATATAGAAACTCAAGCAAAGTTAGATTATGTAGTCTGTGGCATGCCAATATTGAACCGAGAGATCAAGCCATATGTTCAATGCCAAGAATTGGTAGACCATCCGAGAGCAAAAGCCAAGAAAAATGCAGCACACATGCAACAAGGATTGAAGGATGCTGGGCTCTGGGATTAGGTAGACCACATTTGGGATCGTAGATGCCTTATTGAAGAACCCCAAGAAACAAACAAGAAGCGAAAGCAGGAGCCAAAGAAGAAAGGAGAATCCAGTAGATGAAAAGAGCACAACAACTAGAGGTGGTGGAGTCCCTTTTATAGTATTAATTAAATAAGGATGATGCATATCTGAAACATGATATGCCTCCAAATATTTTATATTCTTCACTTTCATATCCTGAGTAGATTTCTTATTAGGATCTGCATTATGCTTGTTATCATTCATCTGCATTAAATTCTGTCTTGTTTCCCTTTTGCATCAATAAGAGAAAATATTTGAAATAGAAAGTGATTTTCTAATGTAGTAGGAATTAGAATAAATTTCAGTGGTGGTAATTGCTTGATTAGATGATAAGCTCAATAATAAAAGCTGCAGAATAGAATGTCTTTTGTAGTGTGAACTAAGTGGCTGCTATAAAACCTCCAATTAATAATCATCCTTGGAAAAAGAAAAAGCAAGAAAGGAAAAAGAAAAGAAAAGTCAAGGATTGGCAACAAGAATGAAAGAAACAAATAAGAAGGCTAGACACCAATAGCTTGGACCTTAGGACATATGCCTGTGGTGCTTCTTGTACTAGGATATGCTTGGACAATTAGGTTCTGAGGAGTCTTTTAAAACTTGGTAACTTGGATTAACTAATCCGGGATTACCAACTGAAAGTCCATTATCAAGAGCAACCTAGTTACAAAGCATTTAGTAACCTAAAGAGGTGCTGGGCATCAATGTTCCTAAGAAGAATTGTGAGCCAAGTGTCTATAGCGAAGAGGTGTTGAGAAAAATTGAGATAAAAGGCTGTTGCAACACTTGACACTGAGCTATCATTGAGAAATAAGTTTCTAAGCAAAAGAAAGAAGGAAAAAGCTAATAGGGATCAATAAAAGAACAAGGCATTATAGCAGCAACTCTAGTGAATCCTCAAAGAGACATTTCATATCTATCAGCAAAGAATAATTGAACTGCATTTTGTCTGCATAAAACTCCATGGTCCAAATTCAATTACCTGCTAAATAAGGGCATATAAGCTTCTCTACTTTAATTCATTTCTTCTCATGTTTAGTGCTTGCTTGGGGACAAGCAAGATTTAAGTTTGGTGTTGTGATGATAAGTCAACTTATGCTAATTTCACACGCATTTTTCATTTGTTTCATTAGGATTTATGCACTTTCTTGCACAATAAGTAAGTGATTGGAGTAGAATTTCATGTTGCCTTGACTCATTTAAACATTGTAGATTTTTGTATAAAATCATGAGATTTATGCACAATTTAGTTGATTATTATAGATGATGCAAAACCTTATGAATTTGGTGAGACTTTGATGGCATGTTTAATTTATAATAGGTGAAGAAATAAGAAGAAGAAACAAAGAGAAAAGCAACGTGCAGGAGAACGCTGTGTTCACTCAATGAATGCTACGTTCACAAGGGCGCATACGCGCACTAGCCGCCCCCGCGTGACGAAGCAAATTTGGAAATCCACGCACACGAGCAGTTGGCGCGCCCGCACGCATTAAGGATTAGCGTTCACCCATAACAAACACTACATTCAGTCTGAGTGAATTCCTACAATACTTTCAGAGTGGGAACTTGAAAAAGAGAATCGACGCGCACGCGCACATGCCACGCCCGCGCCGATGGAATAAAAATGGTGATGGACGCAGACGTGTACGAGACACTGGAACGCATAATTGATATTTTTCTATACACGTGCAAGCGCACAAGGCGCGCATGTGGACATAGCGTTCATGGCACAAACGGAGCGTTCAGTTAATGAATGCTGCTCAAGGGCGCGCTCGCGCACAATACGCACACGCATCGATGGAGAAAAGCGCAAGGGACGCGCTCGTGCACAGGACGCGCCCGTGTCGGTGAAAGAACGCTACGTTCAATTTAAGAACACTACGTTCACCTAAAGCTACAACAAATGGCCATTTTGATCCACATCATCCAAGACCAAAAGGCCCACTCCAAGTGCTGAAGGCCTGAAATAGAAAGTGTATATATAGATAGGAATTTAATTTCAGAGGAAGCTCTCTTTTAATTTTCCTTTTAGAATTTGTTAGAGTTAGAGAGATCAGATCTGAATTTACTTTTCTATTTTTGTTTTCTCCCTTCTGCAACCTTTTACTTTCTGTTTTGGATCTGAGAATTTGGATTTGAGAATTCTTCTGAATTCCTTCTGAATTTCTTCTGATCTTAGCTTTCCTTCCATTTTTATTTCATTTGTAATTTCCTGTTTTCTATTTTGTTAAGAGAGCCATTGAGATCTAAATTTTCTTTCTATTTTTGTTATTCTTCTGCAATTGCCAATTTCTCTTTTAAGGTTTTAGAATTGATTCAAGTTTTCATTCTGCTTTGACACTACTGTTTTCATTTCTGTTTTAGTATTAAAATCCTAACTGATTTGTTTGCTGAATTTCTTCATCTAAGCATTGATCTATAGTTCACTGCAATTTACTTTTTCTAGTTCTGTTTTGATTCCCAACACCCAAATCCTTTTACTTTTCATGCAATTTAAGTTTTCCAGTAGTTTAGATTCAGCAATTTACATTACTTGCACTTTAAGTTTCAGTCATTTACTTTTCTTACAATTTAAGTTTCAACTCTTTTAAATTTCTTGCACTTTAAGTTTCTGCAATTTTACTTCTTCTGCATTTAAGATTCTGCATTTTTCCAATTTGCTCTTTAGTTTACTTGCAATTTCACTCCTGTTAACCGAATTTTACTCAAATCATCAACTATTCGCTTAACTAAATTCATCACCAAACTAAAGTTGCTCAATCCATCAATCCCTGTGGGATTGACCTCACTCCTGTGAGTTATTACTACTTGATGTGACCCGGTATACTTACCGGTGAGTTTGTGTGGAATCATATTTCCCTCATCAGTCAGCTGAGACCGCATGAGGTGAATTACTCAACTCATGACTTGGAATTAGTGGCGATTGTATTTGCACTGAAGATTTGGAAGCACCACTTGTATGGAGTGAGGTGAATTGCACTGAAGATTTGGAAGCACCAAGGAATTGGAATTCAATCACTTAAGATTGCCAAGGAGATCAATGAATGCATTGATTGAAGAAGAGATGAAAATGAACTGGATCCGGAGAATGCAACATCTCCTAAGCCCAATGAACTCCCCATTTCTAATTTTACCCATTCTCTTTACTTTCTGCTATTTACTTTCATGCTAAACTCCCCTTCCCCATTTAAGATTCTGCAATTTACCTTCCGTCATTTATTTTCTGCAATTTACTTTTCCGCCATTTAATTTCCTGTAATTCTCAACCCAATTTCTGCTTAGCTCAACTAGAACATTCTTCCAATTAAAGTTGCTTGGCCAATCAATCCCTGTGAGATTCGACCTCACTCTATTGTGAGTTTTTACTTGACGACAATTCAGTATACTTGCCGAGGGAGATTTGTTAAAGGACAAGTTTCCATGCATCAAGTTTATGGCGCCGTTGCCGGGGATTGATTTTGTATCAATAATGATTAAATTGGTGGATAACTAGATTGAGAATTTGTTCTTATTTTGTTTGATTTCAGTTCATTTGAGTAATTTACTTTTTGTTTGGCTATTTTCTTCCCTTTCCCCTACCTATTTTCTTAGTTGTTTACAATTCAGTCACTAACCCACTAACTGTTTGATATATTGCATCACTCACACTAACATCATTTCTGTAGAAATTACTGTCTGCATCTATCTCTCTTGCTTGTGCCTTGTTGGTTGTATGACAGGTAGAAGAAGCGGGGCTTCAACTTCCTTTGATTCTGAACCTGAGAGGACCTTTCTTAGATTAAGGAGGGAAGCAAGAGGAAAGAGAATAGTTGGTGCTGAGGAAGAGAAAGAGTACTTTGAACCAGATATGAATGAGAATATGGAAAATCATCATGAAGAAGAGGCTCACAACCATGGCAGAGAAGGTCCAGCGCATCAGGCTGGGCAAGAGAGAAGAGTTCTGGGTTCTTACATCAACCCAAACCCAGGAAACTGTGGGAGTAGCATCCAAAGGCCAACCATACATGCCAACAACTTTGAACTAAAGCCACAGCTCATCACCCTTGTTCAGAACAATTGTTCATTCGGAGGAAGTGTCCAAGAAGACCCCAATCAACATCTAACCACCTTCCTGAGGATACGCGATACTGTGAAGTCTAATGGTGTTCATCCTGACACTTATAGACTACTTCTGTTCCCTTTCTCACTCAAGGACAAAGCATCTAAATGGATGGAATCCTTTCCAAAGGAAAGTTTAGCAACCTGGGAAGATGTGGTGAACAAGTTCTTGGAAAGATTCTATCCTCCTCAACGGATCAATAGGTTGAGAGCTGAGGTACAAACATTCAGGCAGCAGGATGGTGAGACTCTATATGAAGCATGGGAGAGGTTTAAGGACCTGACAAGAAGATGCCCGCCAGATATGTTCAATGAATGGGTGCAGTTGCACATTTTCTATGAAGGCCTTTCGTATGAATCAAAGAAGGCAGTAGACCACTCATCTGGGGGATCTCTGAACAAGAAGAAGACCATTGAAGAAGCCATAGATGTCATTGAGAGTGTAGCAGAGAATGACTACTTCTATGCTTCTGAAAGAGGCAACACTAGAGGAGTGATGGAGCTGAACAACGTGGATGCACTGCTAGCTCAAAACAAGATGATTACCAAGAAATTAGCTGACCTCACCAAGAAGATGGAGAGGAATCAAGTAGCAACAATCACCACTTCAGTAGCAACTTAAGAAGGAGTGAATGAAGAGGCAGAGGGTGATCAGGAACAGGCCAACTACATTGGGAATTCACCTAGGCAGCATCATAACCCATACTCCAAAACATATAATCCAGGTTGAAGGAACCACCCAAACTTTGGGTGGGGAAATCAACAGGATCAAGGCCAAGATCAGAGACGCCACAACCCCAGCAATAATGCAACTCACCAACATTCCACACAGAGATCATATCAGCACCACCCTAACAACACCTCTCCACATCATTACCAAAACCAAAATAACCCTTTTCATCCCTCCAATCCCAATCCACCATCATCTGATGATAGACTCTCAAGGATTGAGACTCTACTTGAAGGCATATGCAAAGAAATTCAAGACAGTAAAGCATTCAGAGACGAAGTGCGGTCCAATATGCAGAATCAAGATGCTACCATCAAGAAACTTGAGACACAAATTGGGTGCCTATTCAAGCAAATTCCCAGCCATGACCTTCGCAGCGATACTGACTCAAACCTAAGGGAGGAATGTCAGGCTATCACCCTTAGGAGCGGGAAAGAACTAAAGAAAACCTCCCAGAAACCACAAGAAAAGGACTCAAGTGAAAAGGAAGAGGAGCAAAATGAAGTTCGAGTTTCCACTTCGAGTTCACAAAAAAGGGAAGAAATGCTGAAGCCAGAAGTCCCAAGAGTCCCATACCCTCAGCAATTGAAGAAGAAGGGGGATGACAACCAGTTCTTAAGATTTTTGGAAATCTTTAAGAAACTACAAATCAACATACCCTTTGCTGAAGCAATAGAGCAAATGCCGCTCTACGCCAAGTTTTTAAAGGAGCTAATGACTAAGAAGAGAAGCTGGAAGAGCAACGAGACTGTGATACTAACCGAGGAATGTAGTGCTATCATTCAGCATAAACTACCCCAGAAATTGAAGGATCCTGGGAGCTTCCAGATCCCTTGTATTATAGGGGAAATCACAGTGGAGAAGGCTCTATGCGATTTAGGAGCTAGCATAAATTTGATGTCAGTAGCTATGATGAGAAAGATGAAGATCGAGGAGGCTAAGCCAACAAAAATGGCCTTACAACTGGCAGACCGATCGTTCAAATTTCCTCATGGCGTAGTGGAAGATTTGCTGGTGAAAGTGGGGGATTTCATCTTTCCTGCAGACTTTGTAGTGCTAGACATGTAGGAGGAAGCCAAGGCCTCTATCATCCTGGGAAAGTCGTTCTTGGCCACTGCTAGAGCTGTTATTGATGTCCAAAAAGGTGACCTCACCCTGAGATTACACAATGAAAAGATGACATTCAACGTGTTCAAGGCCATGAGTTACCCACCAGAACAATGGGGAGAATGTATGAGGTTGGACTCACTGGAAGATGCAATACAGGAGAGTTTCGAAGAAGAAAAACCTGAAGGGTTAACAGAGAAGGAATCAACGTTTAGTGAAGAGGCTGCAACAGCGGAGATTCATATACAAGGTGCACCAAAAGAAGAGAATGAAAAGTTAGAAGCACCCAAACTTGAACTCAAAGCACTTCCACCCACTCTCAAATATGCATACTTAGGAGAGAATGAAAGTTACCCAGTGATCATAAACTCATCCCTCAGCCAAAACCAAGAGGATGAACTACTCCAAGTGTTGCGAAAGCATAAAGATGCCATAGGATGGACGCTCGCTGACCTGAAAGGAATCAGTTCGGCCATATGCATGCATAAGATACTGTTGGAAGATGATGCCAAACCATCCATTCAATCCCAAAGGAGGCTGAACCCAGTCAGAAAGAAAGTGGTACAGAAAGAAGTTATGAAGTTATGGCAGGGAGGGGTAATCTACCCGATCTCAGACAGCCCCTGGGTCAGCCCCGTGCATGTCGTCCCAAAGAAGGAAGGAATCATTGTAGTCCCCAATGAGAAGAATGAACTAATTCCTACAAGGACCGTCACAGGATGGCGGATGTGCATAGACTACAGAAAACTCAATGAAGCTACACGAAAAGATCATTTTCCCCTTCCATTCATGGATCAGATGCTGGAAAGACTTGCAGGATACGCATATTATTGTTTTCTCGATGGTTATTCAGGATATAACCAAATAGTGGTTGATCCCAGAGACCAAGAGAAAACCATATTCACTTGCCCATATGGAGTGTTTGCCTACAGGCGCATGCCATTTGGGCTATGTAATGCACCTGAGACTTTCCAATGCTACATGCTTTCTATCTTCTCAGATATGATAGAGAAATTCATTGAAGTATTTATGGATGATTTTTCGGTATTCGGAGATTCCTTTCCTAGTTGCCTAAATCACCTAGCCTTGGTATTGAAAAGGTGCCAAGAGACCAATCTGGTCTTGAACTGGGAGAAATGTCACTTTATGGTGACAGGAGGAATAGTCCTTGGCCATAAGGTTTCTAACCAAGGCATTGAAGTGGACAGAGCTAAAGTGGAACTTATTGAAAAACTGCCTCCACCCAGTGATGTCAAGGCAATTAGGAGTTTTTTAGGGCATGCTGGCTTTTACAGAAGGTTTATTAAAGATTTTTCAAAGATAGCCAAGCCCTTAAGCAATCTCCTTGTATCTGATACATACCATTTGTCTTCGATGAAACATGCATGCTAGCATTCGAGAATTTGAAAAAGAAGTTGTCCTCTGCCCCTATCATTTCCCCACCTGATTGGAACCTACCATTTGAATTGATGTGTGATGCATCTGATTTTGCAGTTGGGGCCATGTTGGGGCAGAGGAGAGATAACTTAGTACATGTGATATACTATGCTAGCAAAGTCCTTAATGAAACTCAAAGAAATTATACCACTACTGAAAAGGAGTTGCTGGCAATAGTTTTCGCATTTTACAAGTTTAAATCATACCTCATTGGTGCTAAAGTGATTGTTTTCACAGATCACACAGCACTTAAATATTTTTTTGCCAAGCAAGAATTAAATCCAAGACTAATAAGATGGATCTTATTGTTGCAGGAATTCAATATTGAGATTAGAGACAAGAAAGGAGTGGAGAACAAGGTAGCAGATCACCTATCCAGAATCCCTCATAATAAAGATGGAACACATGATACAAGTGTAAATGACCTCTTCCCAGATGAGCAACTGATGACGGTTCACAAAGCACCATGGTTTGCAAACATTGCCAACTTCAAGGCAACTGGGGCTTTATCTCCAGAAATCAACAAACATCAAAAAAGAAAGCTCATCAATGATGCAAAATATTTTGTCTGGGATGAGCCATATCTCTTCAAGAAGTGTTCAGATGAAATCCTGAGAAGATGTATTTCAGAAGAAGAAGGAAGAGAAGTCCTATGGAACTGCCATGGCTCGTACTATGGAGGCCACTTTGGAGGGGAAATAACTGACGCAAAGGTGTTACAGAGTGGATTCTTTTGGCCAACCCTTTTCAAGGATGCCAAAGAAGTAGCAAGGAGCTGCAATGAGTGCCAAAGAGCTGAAAACCTACCCAAGAGAAATGAGATGCCACAGAATTTCATCTTAGAGCTGGAACTGTTCGACGTATGGGGAATCAATTTCATGGGACCATACCCAACCTTATATTCAAACAAGTATATCTTGGTGGCAGTGGATTATGTCTCCAAGTGGGTAGAAGCTATTGCAGCCCCAACAAATGATAAGAAGGTGGTCATGAACTTCCTCAGAAAGAATATTTTTAGCCAGTTCGGAGTCCCATGAGGACTCATCAGTGATGGAGGAAGCTATTTCTGTAACAGACCACTAGAAGCTCTTCTCTTGAGATACGGGGTAAAACATAAGGTTGCCATGCCTTACCACCCCCAAACAAGTGGGCAAACCGAGATATCCAACAAAGAATTGAAAAGAATTCTGGAGAAAACTGTAGGAGCAGCAAGAAAGGACTGGTCGAAGAAGCTAGATGATGCTCTCTGGGCATACAGAACAGCATTCAAAACACCGATCGGGATGTCACCATATCAACTGGTGTATGGGAAAGCTTGTCATTTACCATTGGAGCTGGAACACAAAGCTCTCTGGGCTCTCAAGATACTAAATTTTGACAGCATTGCTGCTGGTGCAAAGAGGATCTTGCAGCTGCAAGAGATGGAGGAGTTTAGATCTCAAGTTTATGAAAATGCCAAGATTTATAAAGAAAAGGCGAAGAGAAGACATGACCTCCATCTGGCACCAAAGACTTTTGAAAAGGGGCAGCAAGTACTCCTCTACAACTCTAAATTGAGACTGTTCCCAGGAAAACTCAAATCAAGGTGGTCAGGACCCTTTCTTGTCACACAGGTATCGCCATATGGACACATAGAAATCATAGATGAGAGTTCGAAGAGGACTTTCACTGTAAATGGACAAAGGCTCAAACACTACATGGGCAACATGGGTGAAAACCCCAAAGTGAAGTACCATCTCAAGTAATGGAGGAATCGTCGAGCTAGCGACGCTAAAAGAGCGCTTTGTTGGGAGGCAACCCAACTTAAGGTAGTTCCCTTTTCATTGTCATTTCAATAAAAATCACAAGTAGTTTCCCCTGTATTGTGAGGAGCTAAGTTTGGTGTTACACACCAAAATAATCCAAGAGTGAAAGTGTAATTCTAAGTTTGGTGTTCCACCAGAGATACTAGTTAGAATCACACTACACTCCAATGGCAAATTGCTAACTCCAACCAATCAGGGGAACCACTTAGTAGTAGTTTAGTCTTAAGTTCATAGTTGTCTTATTAATAATAACACATGAGGTTCTCTGCATGTATTGAATCTGTTGTACTAGGCAAGGAACTAAGTTTGGTGTTCACACACCAGATTAAGTTCAGAAATTTACAAGCATACATGCAGGCTAACTATTTCTCAAGTGCTTTGGGAACAAGCAACTTCCAATAACCTTGCAGGAATCTTCTGGAGAAATGATGCACCATCATCCAAGGAAGTGGAGTAGAATGCAAAAACTATGGATGATGACAACAAAGAGACAGCTAGAAACCATCACCAGAAGGTTGTATTGTTACTTAATTCCATATACTTGGAATGCTAAAAATTGGAAGTCCGAATGTGCCCTTGATTAATAGTTACTAATTAGTTTAAATCATTAGAATTTAATGCTTGTTTTTATTGCTTTTGTCATATGTGTGCTGTCCAAGATACCTGCTACATCTTCACCTTGCCTACTTGTATGCTTGTCCTTTTAAGTTAAATAAAAAGAGAATGTATGTTATGAAAAATCAGAGTGGAGTTCATATTGTGGAGTAAGTTCCTAAGTTTATGGTATGGTAATAGATTAGCTAAGTTGGTTCACCAACAAGGTGGGAAGACAACTATCTGTCCTAAATCATATGCTTGAAACACACCCCATGAGACTAGCTAGATAATAAGATCCTAATAAGAAAAAGGAAAAGAACAATAAGAGTTGAAAAGGAAAGAAAAGTTAATAAAGAATAAGGCTAGGCACCAAGGGCTTGAATCTTGAGGGATGTGTCTGTGGTGCTCTTGTACCAAGGATCTGCTTGGATGAATAAGTTCTTAGGAGTGCTTCATCACTTGGTAACTTGGGTTAACTAACCCGAGATTATCAACTGAGAATCCACTATCAAGAGCAACCTTGCTATAGAACATTTAGTAACCCAAAGAGGTGCTGGACACCAAGACCTCAAGGGAAGAAAATAACAAACCATGTGCCTGTAGTGTGCATGTATGGGGGAGAAAAACTTGAGGGAGTAAGTCCTTAGGGGTGCTTCAACACCTAGCACCTTGAACCAACTGGTTCAGGAGTGTTGGCTGAAAGCTTATCTTAAAGAGTCTCCCCCACACAGAACACTTAGCCTAAGGAAGAAATAAACCTTGGAAAGACAAAGGGATCAATAAATAAAAGTCTCAAAGGGTGCAATCAAGTGAGTATTCCAGAACATGATAAAGGTCTGAAAGCCAGTGAAGGAATGAACCTAAGTTGCTATGCATGAAAACACCATAAAACCAAGGACATGACTTCCACAATAATGATTCATTCCTCTTATCATTTCATTCATCATTCTCTTGTACCAGTACTTGCTTAGGGACAAGCAAGCTTTAAGTTTGGTGTTGCGATGCCAGGGCATTTTGGCCAGTTTCACTGACCTTTTCTTTATGGTTTTAGGGTAGTTTCATGCACTTTGTTAGAAAATAAGCAAGTTTTGGGTAGAATTTCACTTACATCTTGATTCAAGCAAACATTGTGCACTTTACATGATTTCATGAGAATTATGCATGAATTAAATGACAAATTGGATGATGCATGTCTCATGACTTGGATTAGAACTTTGATGCACTCTACTGCTTTATTTCAAGACAAAGGAAGCAAGGAAGAACCACGTTAACAGCCACGTTAGTTTAACTAACGTGACCACTAACGTGGAAAGGGAGCTAGCTTGCAACGTTAATGAGAAAAGTAATCGCCAATAATGTCCTCGAAGCCATCATAGCCCATGTTAAGAGTCACGTTAACTAAGTTAATGTGAACTCTAACATGGAAGAAGAAAATGAAGCCAACGTTAGTGACACTCACCTTTGTCACTAACGTTGGACCAAGCTCATATTGGCCACGTTAAGAGCCACGTTAACTCAATTAATGTGGACTCTAACGTGGAGAAGCAAAAGAATGGCCAACGTTAGTGACACTCACCTTTGTCACTAACGTTGGACTAAGCCACTTTGAGCCACATTAGTTGCCACGTTAACTAAGTTAACGTGGACTCTAACGTGGAGGGAGCAAAGAATCCCCAACGTTAGTGACACCCACCTTTGTCACTAATGTTGGAATGAGCCACTATGAGCAACGTTAACTTAGTTAACGTGGAAGCTAACGTGGAGGGAAGAATGATGAGCCAACGTTAGTGACACTCACCTTTGTCACTAACGTTGGAGATGGCTATCACTACCACGTTAGAAGCCACGTTAACCTAGTTAACGTGAACTCTAACGTGGGAAGTAGGGGCGTTTTGGAATGTTAGTGACAAAGGTAAGTGTCACTAACGTTCTCGAAGATTTGGCAAGCCTACGTTAATGGTCACATTAGCCACACTAACGTGAACTCTAACGTAGGGGGAAGGGAGGACTCTCAACGTTATTGGAAAAGGTAAGTCCCAATAACGTGTGCGAAGGACCAAGAGGCCATGTTAGTGGTCACGTTGGTGCCACTAACGTTGAAGTTAATGTAGATCATGCCTGGGTTAGGAACGTTAGTGAAAAAGGTGATTGTCACTAACGTTCTCGAATCCACACTTTCACTTAACGTTAACGCCACTAACGTCCTAAGCTAAAGTCCCTGCCTGCTTCACACTTTCTCTCTGCAAGTAAAGCTAAGCCCACTGAAGAGGATAACTGCTTCAAACTCAAGATCCAAAGGCCCATATCCAAGACTTGAAGAACCAACTAGAAGATCAGAAGAGTAGTATATATAGAGGTAGTTTTGAATTAGAAGAGGAGCTTTTGGCATTATTAGAATTACTCTCTGTATTTTACTTTCTCTGTAACTTTTAGTTTAATTCTCAGAATGTACTCTCCATCTATGCTTTTCATTCCCAGAGCTATGAACAACTAAACCCCTTTCATTGGGTTAGGGAGCTCTGTTGTAATTTGATGGATCAATAATAGTTTTCATTATCCTTCTTCTCTCTTTTCTCTTGATTTTACTAGAAAGCTTTCAATCTTTATCCAATTGAGTAGTTATCTTGGAAAAGAAGCTATTCATACTCGGATCTCTTCTGAACCTTGGAAGAGGAATGAAGAGATCATGCTAGAATTGCTTTCTCATGTTGGACCAAATTGGGGTTTGGGCGGATATGGTGACATATAATTCTCCCAATACTTTGATTTAGAAATACATGTGGTATAATCAGTGACCACACTTCATCTCTTCTCATGAGCAATTAGACCAAGGAATTGGCTATTGATCTGGTTTGAGATATTGAATTACTAAGGAATTGGAATTCAATCACTTAATATTGCCAAGGAGATCAATGAATGCATTGATTGAGGAAGAGATGAAAATGAACTTGATCCGGAGAATGCAACATCTCCTAAGCCCAATGAACTCTCCATTTCTGATCTTACCCATTCTCTTTACTTTCTACTATTTACTTTCATGCTAAACTCCCCTTCCCCATTTAAGATTCTGCAATTTACCTTCCGTCATTTATTTTCTGCATTTACTTTCCCGCCATTTAATTTCCAGTAATTCTCAACCCAATTTCTGCTTAGCTCAACTAGAACATTCTTCCAATTAAAATTGCTTGACCAATCAATCCCTGTGGGATTCAACCTCACTCTATTGTGAGTTTTTACTTGACGACAATTCGGTATACTTGCCGAGGGAGATTTGTTAAAGGACAAGTTTCCGTGCATCAATAAGTTTGTGGATCTTAAGCTTGACGTGTGTTAAGTGTTTCAGGCTTTATAGGGCATGAATAACTTGGAGATTAGAAAGGAAGCTTGCAAAAATGGAAGGAACATAAGAAATTGAGGAGATGACCAGCGAAAAGTGACGCGGACGCATGGCTCACGCGACCGCGCGACATAGAGGAAATTGCAGTGACACGGACGCATGGCTCACGCGACCGCGCGGATTGGAAATTGCACAAGTAACGCGAAGGCGTGGACGACGCGCACGCGTGGCAAGGCAAAACGCTAGATGACGCGAACGCCTGGATGACGCGATCGCGTGACATGCACGATCTGCAGAATTTGCAGAATTTGCTGGGGGCAATTTTGGGCCCTGCTTTGACCTAGTTTTCGGCCCAGAAAAGCAGATTAGAGCCAGGGAACATGCAGAGACCAGAACACAACATTCATTTCGCATAATCTTAGTTTTATATCTGATTTTACTCCTCCTCTAGGTTTTCTCTCTACACATTCATAGTTCTTAGGATTTTGATTTTACTGCTTCTTGGACTGGGATATTGAGAAGAGTTATTACTTCCGTCAAGACTTCGTCATTCTAGTTTGTTTCCTTACTTGTCACTTACTCTTCCATGTCCTTTATTTACTCAGAATTATTATTGAATTATTTTTAGAATTTATTAATACAAGAACTATTTTTATTTTTAATTGATCCTTTTGATTATTATTTATCAGGTCTTTCAATATTTCCCTTTCTTATTTCGTGGATTTTACAATCATAATGAGAGAGTAGTTCTACAACTTGATTGGGAGTTGATTGACAGGAGGACCTTGAGTTGGATGCTCAAGAGTAAAATTATAGTTGGGTTTCGCGTTGGGTCGCCCTCTAATCACTGACACTAGTCCTTCCCAAGGGAGAGGATTAGAACTTGTGAATAGAAACTGATTTCCAACTTGCTTAACTTTCCTTTATCTGGTAAAGGATAACTGAGCAGGCAACCTTTAATTATCACTTTTATCTTGAGAGAACTCCATCAAGGATAGGTGGTATGCGAAATTGTTACTCAGGTTGTGAATTGTTGTTCGAAATTGATTCCCTGGCAATGGCACCAAAAATGGATGCACAGAACCATGGTCTAAACATATCTTCACAACTTCGCATAACTAACCAGCAAGTGCACTGGGTCATCCAAGTAATACCTTACGTGAGTAAGGGTCGAATCCCACGGAGATTGTTGGTATGAAGCAAGCTATGGTCACCTTGTAAAGCTCAGTCAGGCAGATATAAAATAGTTATAGAGTTTTCGAAATTAATACTAAAATAAGGATAGAAATACTTATGTAAATCATTGGTGAGAATTTAAGATAAGCGTATAGAGATGCATTTATTCCTCTGAACCTCTGCTTTCCTGCTGTCTTCATCCAATCCGTCTTACTCCTTTCTATGGCTGGCTTTATGCAAGGGCATCACCGTTGTTAGTGGCTACATCCCCTCCTCTTGTGAAAATGGTCCAAGATGCCCTGTCACGGCACGGCTAATCATCTGAGGTTCCCGATCATGCTGGAATAGGATTCACCCTCCTTTTGCGTCTGTCACTACGCCCAGCACTCGCGAGTTTGAAGCTCGTCACAGTCATTCAATCATTGAATCCTACTCAGAATACCACAGACAAGGTTTAGACTTTCCGGATTCTCTTGAATGCCGCCATCATTCTAGCTTACACCACGAAGATTCCGATTAAGAGATCTAAGAGACACTCATTCAATCTAAGGTAGAACGGAGGTGGTTGTCAGGCACGCGTTCATAAGGAATGATGATGATTGTCACGTTCATCACATTCAGGTTGAAGTGCGAAAGAATATCTTAGAAGCGAAATAAGATGAATTGAATAGAAAAACAGTAGTACTTTGCATTAATCTTTGAGGAACAGCAGAGCTCCACACCTTAATCTATGGAGTGTAGAAACTCTACCGTTGAAAATACATAAGTGAAGAAGGTCCAGGCATGGCCGAGAGGCCAGCCCCCAAAACGTGATCACAGGATCAAAATATACAATCCAGGATGTCTAATACAATAGTAAAAGGTCCTATTTATAATAAACTAGCTACTAGGGTTTACAGAAGTAAGTAATTGATGCATAAATCCACTTTTGGGGCCCACTTGGTGTGTGCTTGGGCTGAGCTTGAAGTCTACACGTGGAGAGGTCATTCTTGGAGTTGAACGCCAGCTTTTGTGCCAGTTTGGGCGTTGAACTCCACTTTGCAACTTGTTTCTGGCGCTGGACGCCAGAATTGGGCAGAGAGCTGGCGTTAAACGCCAGTTTTCGTTGTCTAAACTTGGGCAAAGTATGGACTATTATACATTGCTGGAAAGCCCTGGATGTCTACTTTCCAATTCAATTGGAAGAGCGCCATTTTGAGTTCTGTAGCTCCAGAAAATCCATTTTGAGTGCAGGGAGGTCAGAATCCAACAGCATCAGCAGTCCTTCTTCAACCTCTGAATCTGATTTTTGCTCAAGTCCCTCAATTTCAGCCAGAAAATACCTGAAATCATAGAAAAACACACAAACTCATAGTAAAGTCCAGAAATGTGAATTTAACATAAAAACTAATGAAAGCATCCCTAAAAGTAACTAGATCCTACTAAAAACATACTAAAAATAATGCCAAAAAGCGTATAAATTATCCGCTCATCACAACACCAAACTTAAATTGTTGCTTCTCCCCAAGCAACTGAAAATCAAATAGGATAAAAAGAAGAGAATATACTATAAATTCCAAACTATCAATAAAACATAGCTCCAATCAAATGAGCGGGACTTATAGCTTTTTGCCTATTGAATAGTTCTGGCATCTCACTTTATCCATTGAGGTTCAGAATGATTGGCATCTATAGGAACTCAGAGTTCAGATAGTGTTATTGATTCTCCTAGTTCAGTATGATGATTCTTGAACACAGCTTCTTTATGAGTCTTGGCCGTGGCCCTAAGCACTTTGTTTTCCAGTATTACCACCGGATACATAAATGCCACAGACACATAATTGGGTGAACCTTTTCAGATTGTGACTCAGCTTTGCTAAAGTCTCTAATTAGAGGTGTCCAGGGTTCTTAAGCACACTCTTTTTTTGCTTTGGACCTTGACTTTAACCGCTCAGTCTCAAGTTTTCACTTGACACCTTCACGCCACAAGCACATGGTTAGGGACAACTTGGTTTAGCCGCTTAGACCAGGATTTTATTCCTATAGGCCCTCCTATCCACTGATGTTGAAAGCCTTGGGATCCTCTTTATTTGCCCTTGCCTTTTGGTTTTAAGGGTTATTGGCTTTTTGCTCTTGCCTCTTGGTTTTAAGAGCTTTTGGCTTTTTCTACTTGCTTTTTCTTTCTATTTTTTTTCGCCTTTTTTTTTCTATTTGGTTATGGCTTTTTTTTGCAAGCTTTGTTCTTTGTTGCTTTTTCTTACTTCAAGAATCATTTTTATGATTTTTCAGATTATCAAATAACATGTCTCCTAGTCATCATTCTTTCAAGAGCCAACATATTTAACATTCTTAAACAACAACTTCAAAAGACATTTGCACTGTTCAAGCATTCATTCAGAAAACAAGAAGCATTGTCACCACATCAATGTAATTAAACTAAGTTCAAGGATAAATTCAAAACTCATGTACTTCTTGTTCTTTTGAATTCAAACATTTTTCATTTAAGAGAGGTGATGGATTCATAGGACATTCATAACTTTTAAGACATGGTTACTGATGAGATATTTTGGTGAGAAAAGAATCTCTCACTAAACATCACAATCCAACCGGCAAGTGTACCGGGTCGTATCAAGTAATAAAAACTCACGGGAGTGAGGTCGATCCCACAGGGATTGAAGGATTGAGCAATTTTAGTTTAGTGGTTGATTTAGTCAAGCGAATCAAGATTTGGTTGATGATTGTGTGACTTGCAGAATGTAAATTGCATTGAAGTAAAGAGAACAAGAAATAAATTGCTGAAACTTAAAGAACAAGAAATTAAATGGCAGAAACTTAAAGTGCAAGAAATGTAAATTGCGGAATCTTAAAGTGCAAGGAATATAAATTGCTTGAAATGTAAAGGGAATTGGGGAATGGATTTGTAGAATTTAAACAAGGAAAAATTAAATTGCATCAAACAGAAGAGGGAAAGGGAATTGGGATTGAACCGGATCTTGAAGCAGTAAAGTAAATGAACAGAAAAAGCAATAAACAGGGAATTGAAATGAGAAATTTAGATCTCAGGACCCAGAGACTAGAAAACCAAGTCTAGATCTCAATGCCTTCCTAGATCCAACAAGAACAATAGCAAGGAAATTGTAAATTGCAAAGAAAAGAGATGATGAGCAATGAACCGGAAATGGAATTCAATTAAGCAGTAAATAAACAGAGAGATCCAAGATTGAGATTGAAACAGAATTTCTTCAATTCTCCAATCCAAGATCCAAGACAAAAGTAAATGGAAAATGAAAGCAATGAAAGCAAAGAAATTAAAGTTCACTCAAGTTCAAAAGCTCTCCGAAAACTATTGTGAAAATTCCAAAAGGAAAGCTCCTTGAAAACTTGAATTCTCTCCTATTTATACACTTTCCAAAATGATCTTCAAGCCTTGAGTTGGGCCTTTGTTCTTGATGGAATTGGGTTGAAAGAGGCCTTGGTTGATTGCTCTTGAAGATTGAAGAAGAACCGAAGTGAACCAATTGAACCGGAAATGAAGTTACCCAACGTTGGTCTTCAACGTTAGGGCCAAAGTTAGGGGTCTAACTTTGACCCTAACTTTTCATATCAGCAAACCACATCCTTCTGGTGTGGACGTTGGCGCCAACGTTAGGGGTCTAACTTTGACCCTAACGTTGGCTTGCTTGGTGTGATTGGCGCCAACGTTAGCCTCCACGTTAGGGGGCTAACGTTGGCGCAAACGTTGCCTACTCCCCCATTGTGATTTAAGTGCCAACGTTAGCCTCCAAGTTAGGGGGCTAACGTTGGCGCAAACGTTGGTAGCCCAGGGAGAAACTCTCAAGTTCCAACGTTAGCCTCCAAGTTAGGGGGCTAACGTTGGAGCTAACGTTGGCTACTTCCAAAGAGTGATTCACATGCCCAACGTTAGCCTCCAAGTTAGGGGGCTAACGTTAGGGCTAACTTCATGCAACCCGGTTCAATTTTTACTTATTCCATTGTCCTCTCTTCACTCCTAGCCATTCCTCTTTGCTTCAACCTTTCTCCAAGCCTTCTTCACCTATCATTGATCAACCAAACTAATCAAAGTTTTGCTCAAAATCATGAGGTATTCAATCTTCCACAATATGCAACAATTATAGCTTAAAACCTCATGAAATGGCATGAATTCACATATGGTTGGTTCAATCAAGGGAAACATGAAATTCTACTCAATTAGCTTGCTTGTAGCTTAAGAAAGTGCATAATTCTAATGAAAACAAAAGAAAAAGACTAGCTAAAATGGGCTAAGATGACTTGTCATCACAACACCAAACTTAAAGCTTGCTTGTCCCCAAGCAAGAAATAGATTTATGCTCCAAGGTTCTTTCAATTAAGATGGATTGAGGAACATTTGTAAAGTGCAGTGAGTGAAGTGATCAAGTATCAGTGGGGTGAACTCTAAATCATATGCTCATGCAAGGGCTTCAGTGCTCACTAGTCCTTACATATTGGGAGTCGTAAGTCTTAGGATTTTCATCCAAATGGTATCATGGAGATCTCTATATATGTAATCACCTTGAAGCAGCTTATAGTTTCTGTGCTTTGGCCTCGACTCTAAGTATCATGTCTCAAGGCGGCTCTTTAGATAAGCTTTCAATCAATACTCCTAAACCAGTTGGTTTTAAGGTATTAGGTGTTGAAGCACCCCTGAGGATTTACTTGCTCAAGCCTCTTCCTTGACACACTTCAACCACAAGCATTTTACCAGGCTAACAACTCTTTGAGTCATTGTTTCTTCTTTCTTTTCTGCCTAGTAATTGATGCTCAGAGCCTTGGGCCATGTTCTTTTTGTTTTTGTATTTTCTTTTCTTTCTTTTGTTTTGTTTGCTGCTTCTTGGATCAATAGATTTTTGAGAATCTCCACAATACTTCTTTGAACTTCATGTCCCGCCTATGAGCTCCCATGCAAGTTTTCACAAGCATGCAACCTCAGTACAAAATCATATAACCAGAACCACCACTTCTCCTAATCTTTTGCTTGCCTCAAAATTGTTTAATTCCTTAATCCTTCTTTTCAAAGAACTTTCATGTGATGCATTTCTTGAAAATTGAGTGCAAACAAGTTTTGAAGATAAGAATGTTGTGAATGATCAGACACCTTGCTTATTGACTTATAAAGAAAGACCATGTTATGCAGGCAGGCAGGGGTAAATAAAAAAAACTATGCTATGCAGATAGGCAGGACAGATCAGGATACAATCCAACTTTCAATCACAGCAATATTTGATGCAAAACAATGACTTAACAATACAACCTGTTGAAGTTTGCTTGATTTCCTTCTTCTCATCATCATCATTACTGTCCTTTAAGTTCATCTTTTGTCTCTTTGGTTGATGATGCTTAATCCTTCTAACAGCTTGTATGGGCCTCTGCAGTGATATTGAAAGTTGCTTGTTCCCCAAGCACTTGGAAACAATGGTTAATTTTCATGATTTATTTGCGGGCTTTTTGAACTTACTTTGGTGTGGGAACACCAAACTTAGTACCTTGCCCATGGTTAACCATGTGTGATAATTTCTTTTTCTCTTTCACAAGTGATAGAACTGGAAACTAAGAAATGCAGTAAAATGGCTAACTAGTTCATCCAGTATGCTTGAAGCCTATATTATGCAGAAAGTGAGAATGTGCTTTGAAGTAAGATTTTGGTGGAACACCAAACTTAGAATCCTTCATTCTCCCTTAGATTGTGTTGGTGTGCAACACCAAACTTAGCTTCTTGCATTATAGATGAAGTTAATTAACCTTTTTATTAAAATAACTATGGAAAGAAAACTACCTCAGGTTGGGTTGCCTCCCAACAAGCGCTCTTTTATTGTCACTAGCTTGACATTCTTCATCCTCTGATCATGGAAGTTGAAGTCTCAGTTGCCTTTGGTTTCCTCCTCTTACCGTAGGCTTCTCCTTGTTTTCCATAACTATCTTCCCTTTCAACTCAGCAGCTTTTTCATTGTTCTTCGAGTCATCTTCAGTGGCTCTTAGGGATATATTTCCCTCTCTCTCACCCAATTTAGCAGGGTTTTGAACCATTTGTTCCATGTACTTTTCAATTCTCTTGAGATATGCCTCTTGGTTTTTCCTTATGTCCTCCTACTCTATTAATGTCATTTCTTGGATTTTCATCAACCTTTCCATCATCATTTCTAGAACATAGAGTTTTTGAAAGTTTAGGATTGGTTGTGACTGTGTAAAGTTTGGTGATTGATGGAAGTCATTTTGGGCAGGTGGTGGGGTAGGATAAGGTTGGAGGTGTGTATATTGGGGTGGTGTGTAGTGATTTTTGTTGGTATGGTGATGTTTTTGCAGGTTTGGGAAGTTGGGGTTATTATAGTTGAAGTCCCTTTGTTCCTGATACTGAGATTCCCTCATTCTTAGATAAGAGTGTGGTTTCCATGGTGGAAATTGTGTATTCACTGTGGCTGAATGTAGAGAATCAATTTGTCTGGCTATTGATTCCAATTGCTGCTGTGTTTGCTGGTGTAGCTGCTTGTTTTGATTCATGATTGCTCTCACTCCTTCAAGATTCATTACTCCCTTTTCTGAAATTGCATTCCGTGGCGTCTCAAATGAGTGTTGGTTATTGGCTCTTTCGTCACTGAACTCTGCAGTTCCTTGGATGGTTGCTGTTGCCTTGAGTAGGCCATCTGAGAAGTAATCTACTGCTTTTCTTGTTTCGGTGGTTAATCCTTCGTAGAATGCTCGAAAATCCACCTTGTCATTTGATTTCTTGTATCTCTCCCATGCTTTGAGCAGTGGTTCTTCCTCTCTTTGTATGAATGGAGGTACTCCTTCTTTCATCTTGATGTGTTGTTGGGGTGAGGAGAATTTGGCTAGAAACTTGGCAACCAATTCATCCCAACTAGTTATACTTCCTTGAGGAAAGGTTTCAAGCCATTGTGCCGCTTCATCCTTCAGTGAGAAGGGAAATAACATGAGCTTAATGGTATCATGGTCTACACCATTGAGATTGACAGCCCCACATGTTTTCAGAAAAATGGATAGGTGCTGTTTAGAGTCCTCCGCGGGATTTCCACCATAGGAACAATTGTTCTCTATTAGTGTAATGAGTTGTGGCTTCATGTTGTGATGTTCTTCTTTCTCAGAAACTCCTTCTTCCCTGTGACATATAAATCAATCAATAGAAAACACAGTGATTCTCTTGAAAATTGGATGCAGCCGGTTGAGACAAAACTTCAAACAGTTAGTGGGTTAGTCAAAAGTTAAAGAAAAATAAAGAAAAAGTGCTTGATCTAGATTACCACCTCACTTAATCATTGTCAATCTAATCAATCCCCGGCAACGGCGCCAAAAACTTGATGAGATATTTTGGTGAGAAACGAATCTCTCACTAAACATCACAATCCAACCGGCAAGTGTACCGGGTCGTATCAAGTAATAAAAACTCACGGGAGTGAGGTCGATCCCACAGGGATTGAAGGATTGAGCAATTTTAGTTTAGTGGTTGATTTAGTCAAGCGAATCAAGATTTGGTTGATGATTGTGTGACTTGCAGAATGTAAATTGCATTGAAGTAAAGAGAACAAGAAATAAATTGCTGAAACTTAAAGAACAAGAAATTAAATGGCAGAAACTTAAAGTGCAAGAAATGTAAATTGCGGAATCTTAAAGTGCAAGGAATATAAATTGCTTGAAATGTAAAGGGAATTGGGGAATGGATTTGTAGAATTTAAACAAGGAAAAATTAAATTGCATCAAACAGAAGAGGGAAAGGGAATTGGGATTGAACCGGATCTTGAAGCAGTAAAGTAAATGAACAGAAAAAGCAATAAACAGGGAATTGAAATGAGAAATTTAGATCTCAGGACCCAGAGACTAGAAAACCAAGTCTAGATCTCAATGCCTTCCTAGATCCAACAAGAACAATAGCAAGGAAATTGTAAATTGCAAAGAAAAGAGATGATGAGCAATGAACCGGAAATGGAATTCAATTAAGCAGTAAATAAACAGAGAGATCCAAGATTGAGATTGAAACAGAATTTCTTCAATTCTCCAATCCAAGATCCAAGACAAAAGTAAATGGAAAATGAAAGCAATGAAAGCAAAGAAATTAAAGTTCACTCAAGTTCAAAAGCTCTCCGAAAACTATTGTGAAAATTCCAAAAGGAAAGCTCCTTGAAAACTTGAATTCTCTCCTATTTATACACTTTCCAAAATGATCTTCAAGCCTTGAGTTGGGCCTTTGTTCTTGATGGAATTGGGTTGAAAGAGGCCTTGGTTGATTGCTCTTGAAGATTGAAGAAGAACCGAAGTGAACCAATTGAACCGGAAATGAAGTTACCCAACGTTGGTCTTCAACGTTAGGGCCAAAGTTAGGGGTCTAACTTTGACCCTAACTTTTCATATCAGCAAACCACATCCTTCTGGTGTGGACGTTGGCGCCAACGTTAGGGGTCTAACTTTGACCCTAACGTTGGCCTTGCTTGGTGTGATTGGCGCCAACGTTAGCCTCCACGTTAGGGGGCTAACGTTGGCGCAAACGTTGCCTACTCCCCCATTGTGATTTAAGTGCCAACGTTAGCCTCCAAGTTAGGGGGCTAACGTTGGCGCAAACGTTGGTAGCCCAGGGAGAAACTCTCAAGTTCCAACGTTAGCCTCCAAGTTAGGGGGCTAACGTTGGAGCTAACGTTGGCTACTTCCAAAGAGTGATTCACATGCCCAACGTTAGCCTCCAAGTTAGGGGGCTAACGTTGGGGCTAACTTCATGCAACCCGGTTCAATTTTCACTTATTCCATTGTCCTCTCTTCACTCCTAGCCATTCCTCTTTGCTTCAACCTTTCTCCAAGCCTTCTTCACCTATCATTGATCAACCAAACTAATCAAAGTTTTGCTCAAAATCATGAGGTATTCAATCTTCCACAATATGCAACAATTATAGCTTAAAACCTCATGAAATGGCATGAATTCACATATGGTTGGTTCAATCAAGGGAAACATGAAATTCTACTCAATTAGCTTGCTTGTAGCTTAAGAAAGTGCATAATTCTAATGAAAACAAAAGAAAAAGACTAGCTAAAATGGGCTAAGATGACTTGTCATCAGTTACTAACTACTAATGATCATGTAATCAAGACACAAACATGGATAAGCACTTAACATAGAAAATGAAAAACAGAGAAAGTAAGAACAAGGAATGAGTCCACCTTAGTGATGATGGCGTTTCCTTCTTGAGGAACCAATGATGTTCTTGAGCTCTTCTATGTCTCTTCCTTGCCTTTGTGCTTTGATTCCTAGTGATTTTTGGTATTTCTATCCTCAGTTGCTTCCAATAACTATGTGGAGGGAAGTGCATCCCCTGAGGTATCTCAGGGATCTCTTGATTTGCAGCCACATGTTCTACCACTGAGCTATAGATCCTTTACATAATTGTTTTATGGTGCACGAAATTGTGATCTCCAGGCTCGAACTATTCCTTGCACGTGAGCAACTTGGTGCTCTGATCTCAATACATAGTTGTCACAACTTCGATACAACTAACCAGCAAGTGCACTGGGTCGTCCAAGTAATACCTTACGTGAGTAAGGGTCGAATCCCACGGAGATTGTTGGTATGAAGCAAGCTATGGTCACCTTGTAAATCTCAGTCAGGCGGATATAAAGTGATAATGGTGTTTTCGAATATTATATAATAAAATAGGGATAGAGATACTTATGTAAATCATTGGTAGGAATTTCAGATAAGCGAATGGAGATGCTTTTCGTTCCTCTGAACCTCTGCTTTCCTGCTATCTTCATCCAATCAGTCTTACTCCTTTCCATGGCTGGCTTTATGCAAGGGCATCACCGTTGTCAGTGGCTACATCCCCTCCTCTCAGTGAATAATATGCTCATACACCCTGTCACGGCACGGCTATTCATCTGTCGGTTCCCGATCATGCTGGAATAGGATTCACCCTCCTTTTGCGTCTGTCACTAACGCCCAGCACTCGCGAGTTTGAAGCTCGTCACAGTCATTCAATCATTGAATCCTACTCAGAATACCACAGACAAGGTTTAGACCTTCCGGATTCTCTTGAATGCCGCCATCATTCTAGCTTACGCCACGAAGATTCTGGTTAGGAGATCTAAGAGATACTCATTATTGCTTATTTCATGTAGAACAGAAGTGTTTGTCAGGCACGCGTTCATAAGGGAGAAGAATGATGAGCGTCACAAATAATCATCACCTTCATCACGTTCTTGGGTGCGAATGGATATCTTAGAAGCGAAATAAGAAGAATTGAATAGAAAACAGTAGTACTTTGCATTAATCTTTGAGGAACAGCAGAGCTCCACACCTTAATCTATGGAGTGTAGAAACTCTACCGTTGAAAATACATAAGTGAAAGGTCCAGGCATGGCCGAGATGGCCAGCCCCCTAAAACGTGATCAAAGGATCATAAGGTAATCCAAAGATGGTCAAAAAGACGTCTAATACAATAGTAAGAGGTCCTATTTATAATAAACTAGTCACTAGGGTTTACATGAGTGAGTAATTGATGCATAAATCCACTTCCTGGGCCCACTTGGTGTGTGTTTGGGCTGAGCTTAAGTGTAGCACGTGCAGAGGCCATTTGTGGAGTTGAACGCCAGTTTCTGTGCCAGTTTGGGCGTTCAACTCTGGTTTTGGATCCTTTTCTGGCGCTGGACGCCAGATTTGGGCAGAAGGCTGGCGTTGAACGCCAGTTTACGTCGTCAATTCTTGGCCAAAGTATGGACTATTATACATTGCTGGAAAGCCCTGGATGTCTACCTCCCAACGCAATTGGAAGCGCGCCATTTCGAGTTCTGTAGCTCTAGAAAATCCACTTTGAGTGCAGGGAGGTCAGAATCCAACAGCATCAGCAGTCCTTCTTCAACCTCTGAATCTGATTTTTGCTCAAGTCCCTCAATTTCAGCCAGAAAATACCTGAAATCACAGAAAAACACACAAACTCGTAGTAAAGTTCAGAAATGTGAATTTAACATAAAAACTAATGAAAACATCCCTAAAAGTAACTAGATCCTACTAAAAACATACTAAAAACAGTGTCAAAAAGCGTATAAATTATCCGCTCATCATTTTACCACACCAAACTTAGAATGTTGCTCGCCCTCGAGCAAAAGAAGAAGGAATAGATGAAGAAGAAGATGTGGAAAAAAAACTAGGATTATGAGGAAGGAAGGTGGGGATCCTGTGGGGTCCACAGATCCTGAGATGATCCTGTGAGGTCCACAGATCTTGAGGTGTCAAGGCATTTATATCCCTGCACCAATTTAGGCATGCAAAATGCCCTTGCACACAACTCTGGGCGTTCAGCGCCAGGTTGGTGCCCATTTTGGGCGTTCAACGCCCATTTATTGCACATTTTTGGCGTTGAATGCCAGAACCATGCTTGTTCTGGGCGTTCAGCGCCAGCTCTTCTCCAGGGTGCAATTCTGGCGTTCAGCGCCCAGATGCTGCCCATTTTGGGCGTTCAGTGCCCAGATACTGCCCATTTTGGGCGTTCAGTGCCAAAACCATGTTTTGTTCTGGCGTTGAACGCCAGACAGGTGCTTCCTCCAGGGTGTGATTTTTCTTCTGCTGTTTTTGATTCTGTTTCTATATTTTTCGTTTATTTTGTGACTCTACATGATCATGAACCTAAGAAAACATGAAAGACAAAAATAAAATTAGATAAATAAACATTGGGTTGCCTCCAAACAAGCGCTTCTTTAATGTCAATAGCTTGACAGTGGGCTCTCATGGAGCCTCACAGATGTGCAGAGCTTTGTTGAGACCTCCCAACACCAAACTTAGAGTTTGGATATGGAGGTTTGACACCAAACATAGAGTTTGGTTGTGGCCTTCCAACACCAAACTTAGAGTTTGACTGTGGGGGCTTTGTTTGACTCTACTTTGAGAGAAGCTTTTTATGCTTCCTCTCCATGGATGCAAAGAGAGATCCTTGAGTTGTAAACACAAGGTTGTCTTCATTTAATTGAAGGATCAATTCTCCTCTGTCCACATCAATCACAGCTCTTGCTGTGGCTAGGAAAGTTCTTCCTAGGATGATGGATTCATCCTCTTCTTTTCCAGTATTCAGGACTATGAAATCAGCAGGGATGTAAAGGCCTTCAACCTTTACTAACACGTCCTCTACTTGTCTATAAGCCTGTTTTCTTGAATTGTCTGCCATCTCTAATGAGATTTTAGCAGCTTGCACCCCATAGATTCCCAGTTTCTCTATTACAGAGAGGGGCATGAGGTTTATCCCTAAACCAAGGTCACACAAAGCCTTAAAGATCATGGTGCCTATGGTACAAGGTATTATGAACTTTCCAGGATCCTGTCTCTTATGAGGCAATGTCAGTTGATCCAGATCACTTAGTTCATTGGTGAACAAGGGAGGTTCATCTTCCCAAGTATCAATGCCAAATAATTTGGCATTTAGCTTCATGATTGCACCAAGGAACTTGGCAGCTTGCTCTTCAGTAACATCCTCATTCTCTTCAGAAGAGGAATACTCATCAGAGCTCATGAATGGCATAAGGAGGTTCAATAGAATCTCTATGGTCTCTAGATGAGCCTCAGAGTCCTTTGGTTCCTCAGAGGGAAGCTCCTTATTGATCACTGGACGTCCCAGGAGGTCTTCTTCCTTGGGATTCACGTCCTTCTCCTCTCTTGTGGGTTCGGCCATGGTAATTAATTCAATGGCCTTGCACTCTCCTTTTGGATTCTCTTCTGTATTGCTTGGAAGAGTACTAGGAGGGATTTCAGTGATCCTTTTACTTAGCTGGCCCACTTGTGCTTCCAAATTTCTAATGGAAGACCTTGTTTCATTCATGAAACTCACAGTGGCCTTAGATAGATCAGAGACTAAATTTTCTAAGCTAGATGGATTCTGCTCAGAATTCTCTGTCTGTTGCTGAGTGGATGATGGAAAAGGCTTGCTATTGCTAAACCTGTTTCTTCCACCATTATTAAAGCCTTGTTGAGGCTTTTGATCCTTTCATGAGAGATTTGGGTGATTTCTCCATGATGGATTGTAGGTGTTTTCATATGGTTCACCCATGTATTTTAACTCTGCTATTGCAGGGTTCTCAGGATCATAAGCTTCTTCCTCAGAAGATGCCTCTTGAGTACTGTTGGATGCAGCTTGCATTCCATTCAGACTCTGAGAAATCATATTGACTTGCTGAGTCAATATTTTATTCTGAGCCAATATGGCATTCAGAGTATCAATTTCAAGAACTCCCTTCTTCATAGGCGTCCCATTACTCACATGATTCCTCTCAGAAGTGTACATAAAATGGTTATTAGCAACCATGTCAATGAGTTCTTGAGCTTCTGCAGGTGTTTTCTTTAGGTGAATGGATCCACCTGTAGAAGTATCCAATGACATCTTTGATAGCTCAGATAAACCATCATAGAATATATCCAGGATGGTCCATTCTGAAAGCATGTCAGAAGGACACTTTTTGGTCAGCTGCTTGTATCTTTCCCAAGCTTCATAGAGGGATTCACCTTCTTTCTGTCTGAAGGTTTGAACATCAGCTCTAAGCTTGCTCAGCTTTTGAGGAGGAAAGAACTTGGCTAAGAAAGCCGTGACCAGTTTATCCCAAGAGTTCAGGTTGTCTTTGGGTTGAGAGTCCAACCATATTCTAGCTCTGTCTCTTACAGCAAAAGGGAAAAGCATGAGCCTGTAGACTTCAGGATCTACTCCATTATTCTTAACAGTATCACAGATCTGCAAGAATTCAGTTAAGAACTGAAAAGGATCTTCAGATGGAAGTCCATGAAACTTGCAGTTCTGCTGCATCAGAGAAACTAGCTGAGGTTTCAGCTCAAAATTGTTTGCTCCAATGGTAGGAATGGAGATGCTTCTTCCATGTAAATTGGAATTAGGTGCAGTAAAGTCACCAAGCATTCTCCTTGCATTATTGTTGTTGGGTTCGGCTGCCATCTCCTTTACTTGTTCAAAATTTTCAATAAGGTTGACTCTGGATTGTTGTAATTTAGCTTCTCTTAGTTTTCTCTTCAGAGTCCTTTCAGGTTCTGGATCAGCTTCAACAAGAATGCCTTTTTCTTTGTCCCTGCTCATAAGAAAGAGAAGAGAAAAAGAAAAGAAGAAGAATCCTCTATGTCACAGTAAAGAGTTTCCTTATTGTTAGTAGAAGAAGAATAGAAGAAAAAATTCGAACACAGATAGAAGAGGGGGTTCGAATTTGGGGAGTAATGTGAGGAAGAGATGTTAGTAGATGAATAAATGAATAGAATAAGATGAGAGAGGGAGAGGATTTTCGAAAATAATTTTGAAAAAGGTTAGCAGTTTTTTTTCGAAAATTCAAATAAAAAAATAAAATAATTAGTTAATTAAAAAGAAATTTTTGAAAAAAAAGGGGGAAGATATTTTCGAAAATAGAGAGAGAGAGTTAGTTAGGTGGTTTTGAAAAAGATGAGAAACAAACAAAAAGTTAGTTAGTTAGTTGAAACAAATTTGAAAATCAATTTTGAAAAGATAAGAAGATAAGAAGTTAGAAAAGATATTTTGAAATCAAATTTTTGAAAAAGGTAAGATAAGAAGATATTTTTGAAAAGATATGATAGAAATTAGTTTTTGAAAAAAATTTGATTTTTAAAATCTCAATTAATAACTTGATTTACAAGAAATCACAAGATATGATTCTAGAACTTAAAGTTTGAATCTTTCTTAACAAGCAAGTAACAAACTTGAAATTTTTGAATCAAAACATTAATTGATGATGTTATTTTCGAAAATTATGATATAAAATTAAGAAAAAGATTTTTGAAAAATATTTTTATAATTTTCGAAAATAACTAAGAAAAATGAAAAAGATTTGATTTTTGAAAAAGATTTTGAAAAAGATAAGATTTTTAAATTGAAAATTTGATTTGACTCATAAAAACAACTAGATTTTAAAAATTTTTGAAAAATTCAAATCTAATTTTCGAAATTTTAAGAGAGAAAAAGGGAAAGATATTTTTTTTATTTTTGAATTTTTATGATGAGAGAGAAAAACAAGAAAAATGATGCAATGCATGAAAGTTATGGATCAAAACAATGAATGCATGCAAGAATGCTATGAATGTCAAGATGAACACCAAGAACACTATGAAGATCATGATGAACATCAATAACACATTTTTGAAAATTTTTTAATGCAAAGAAAACATGCAAGACACCAAACTTAGAATTCTTTAATGCTTAGACATAAAGAATTCAGGAATGCATATGAAAAACAAGAAAAGACACAAAACATGCAAATGCAAAGATCAAACAAGAAGACTTACCAAGAACAACTTGAAGATCATGAAGAACACTATGAATGCATGAATTTTCAAATAAATGCAAGATGCACATGCAATTGACACCAAACTTATAACATGACTCAAGACTCAAATAAGAAACACAAAATATTTTTTATTTTTATGATTTTCTATTTTTTTTTCTATTTTCTTTTAATTTTTTTCGAAAATCATTTTGAAAAAGAAAAATAAGGATTCCAAAATTTTTAATATGAATTCCAGGAATCTTATGCTCTTTAGTCTAAAGCTCCAATCAAAGGGTTAGACATGGCTTAACAGCCAGCCAAGCTCTAGTATGTAAATTACATCCATTGAGGTGATTAGTTGAAGACCAATCCTAAAGCAGTTTAGGTATGGCTTTACAGCCAGATAGGATTCAACATGTTTCATGAAACACTAGAATTCATTCTTAAAAATTCTGAAGAAAAATATATATATTTTTTTGAAAACATTTTTGTTTTTTTTTTTCGAAAACAGATGAGAAATTTTTGAAAAATTTTTGAAAAATTTTTGAAAACAAAACAAAAAGAAAATTACCTAATCTGAGCAACAAGATGAACCGTCAGTTGTCCAAACTCGAACAATCCCCGGCAACGGCGCCAAAAACATGGTATGCGAAATTGTTACTCAGGTTCTGAATTGTTGTTCGAAGTTGATTCCCTGGCAATGGCACCAAAAACGGATGCACAAAACCATGGTCTAAACATATCTTCACAACTTCGCATAACTAACCAGCAAGTGCACTGGGTCTTCCAAGTAAAATAGTTATAGAGTTTTTGAAATTAATACTAAAATAAGGATAGAAATACTTATGTAAATCATTGGTGAGAATTTCAGATAAGCGTATGGAGATGCATTTATTCCTCTGAACCTCTGCTTTCCTACTGTCTTCATCCAATCCGTCTTACTCCTTTCTATGGCTGGCTTTATGCAAGGGCATCACCGTTGTCAGTGGCTACATCCCCTCCTCTTGTGAAAATGGTCCAAGATGCCCTGTCACGGCACGGCTAATCATCTGAGGTTCCCGATCATGCTGGAATAGGATTCACCCTCCTTTTGCGTCTGTCACTATGCCCAGCACTCGCGAGTTTGAAGCTCGTCACAGTCATTCAATCATTGAATCCTACTCGGAATACCACAGACAAGGTTTAGACTTTCCGGATTCTCTTGAATGCCGCCATCATTCTAGCTTACACCACGAAGATTCCGATTAAGAGATCTAAGAGACACTCATTCAATCTAAGGTAGAACGGAGGTGGTTGTCAGGCACGCGTTCATAAGGAATGATGATGATTGTCACGTTCATCACATTCAGGTTGAAGTGCGAATGAATATCTTAGAAGCGAAATAAGATGAATTGAATAGAAAAACAGTAGTACTTTGCATTAATCTTTAAGGAACAACAGAGCTCCACACCTTAATCTATGGAGTGTAGAAACTCTACCGTTGAAAATACATAAGTGAGGAAGGTCCAGGCATGGCCGAGAGGCCAGCCCCCAAAACGTGATCACAGGATCAAAATATACAATCCAGGATGTCTAATACAATAGTAAAAGGTCCTATTTATAATAAACTAACTACTAGGGTTTACAGAAGTAAGTAATTGATGCATAAATCCACTTCCGGGGCCCACTTGGTGTGTGCTTGGGCTGAGCTTGAAGTCTACACGTGGAGAGGTCATTCTTGGAGTTGAACGCCAGCTTTTGTGCCAGTTTGGGCGTTGACACTACAAGAAAAATACCTATTCAGCCACACTTTTTTTAAGCTACATTTAAAAAGCGTAGCCTATTCATAGAATAGGCAACGCTTTTTTCAGTGATGCCTTTTTATAAGAGAAAAGGAAAAACAATTTTGGCATCATTTAAAAAGTGTAGCCTTAGGTATTATAGAAATCACTTAAAAAGCGTAGCTGTATGTTAATATTTATGGGTTCACTTTTTGTATCTAAGAGAACGCTTTTAAAGAGTAGCCTATTTATAAAGTTTTGGGTGCACTTCAAAAGTGATGCCTAATGTATCTAGAGCAAAACATTTGACACTTAATAAATTTTTTTCCTCAGTTTTTGAAAGCAAAACTCACACACTTAATTAAATTTTTGTCCCTCCAAATCCAAAACCCAGTCTTAGCCTTCATCTCGATTCCCTTTTAGAACCCTCCAAAGCTCACCATTGAAGAAACACTCTCGCTACAGAAACCCTCTCACTCACCACTCACCGTCGCTTCTCTTCGCCCTCCTCCTCGTCGCTGCGCCACCCTTACCATCATCATCTCGTCGCTGCGCCGCCCTTACCTTCACCAACCCTGTCGCGCACAACTCTCACCTTCGCCATTCTTACCATCGCTGTTGACCATCGCCACCTAGTAACCACTCACCGCCAGTCACCACTCACCGTTCACCATCGTCGCTCATCACCTTTGCCATTGTCACCACTGCATAGACCATCGCTCTTCTTCGCCGTTCTGCACAAATCATCGCTGCGCCGCCCTCACCATCGTCATCTCCGTGCTTCTCATCATCGTCATCTCCGTGTTGATTATGTATGTATTGATTTCTATTTGGTTCTGAAATTTCAGAGGTTTAGGGTTCTGATTTTAGGGGTTTTAATTTGGGGGTTTTAATCTGTGAAATATGGGTTTTAATTTGGGGGTTCTATGAATTGATGAAGCTACGTGGTTTAAGATATTAATGAGTATTGTTAGATTATTTGTTAATGAAGCTGCGTTGTTTAACCTTCTGATAAAGAATAGAATAGTGTCCTTACAGTGATTTTTCTTAGTGATTTTTCAAAGAATCATATCAATTCTAGTGACCTATATTATATGCAATGCTACTAACAATTTTCCACAAGCAAAGAAAATCTGGGTTTGCGTATGCTTGTCACTGTTATTAATTTATTTATTATGTCTACTTTGATTTATTTATTTCAAGTTCATAAATCTGGGTGAGTTTATGATTTATTTAATTCAGCTAGTTCTTTCGCCACTGAATGATTCTGTGAAAAATCACAATTCAAGATGAATAATATAAACTTAGCTATTCTTCAATTGGGACAAGGTTTGAAGGCTTATGCTTATATCTTGAGTGCTATCCATTTCTATAAACACAGCCTGCAGATTCCCATAGATTTCTGATTTGCTAGCTTTCTACTTTATGCTTTTTTTGGCACTTTTAACCATCTTTCTTCTTATCAACTATAATTAAAAATTATAATATCAAATCTCAGATTCATTCATAAGACTTGCTGCTACCGATTCCAAATTCCAATGCTCATTTACCTACCTGTTTATTGAGAACAGCCAGGCTCTTGGTGTGCAAGAGTGAAGAAAATTCCTCAGTGAACTAATAAAGCCACTAAATCAAACTTTGGGGCCTTTTTAATTAGTAATAATAGGAGTATTCCTTTTAGTCATTTTTTTTAGTACTTTGTGTTTACTTTCTCAGATTTTACCTATGATTCAGTTTCGTCTTTTAAATTTCAATTCATGAAAATTAATTTCTGTGAGTAAATTTGGTTTCTTTCGCATTAGAATTTGAAACTAGTTTTTGCAAATTGGTTTATAAATATACATATTGAAAAATAGTGGTTTTGCAAAATCTTGTGTCTTTCAAGTGGGATTGATTGAAAATTTTTGGTACCCTTTCAAGTAGAATCTTACATCTCTAATTTATGTTGTTATTACTTGAGTTTTCTTTTTTAATTATTATAGTTAACTTATTATTACTGTGATTCGATCACTTGTAGGCCAAACTCACTAAGCTTCTCAAGAACCTTATGGGAAAAGGTTTCTACTATGAAGAATACAGAGCAGGTGCACACTTTTATCTGATGCAGGGTAGTGGATGACTGCAAAAACAAGTTTCTAGTGTGTGTAATGCTGGTTGTTTTGCTTTTCAAATTGCAAATTTTAGAGCAACATCCTCAGGTGATATCATCTTTGGATGCATATATGGATAATGGATTGCAAAAGTTAGAACTTCCTCTTATCTGATTGGCTATACTTACATGTTTAGAAATTGGAACCTCCTTTTTAATCTATGTTTGATTTTTCTCAACTAGAATCAAATTCTTGTCTCTAGAATCAATTTGGATCGAAGTGAAAATTTTTACTGTGTTAGAATTACATTGAGAGGAAGTAGCAGACATAAAAACCAGTTATGTTAGAATTAATTATACCTAAAATCAATTATACAAAATTGTATTTTGACAATGTTGCTTGTGTGGTTTTATGAGCTTCACTGATGTGCTAAATTGCTAATTATAGGTGATAACCCGCTAGCAAGTGGAAGTAAACCTCGTTCAAAGTCAGGAGGGAGCTGACTGAAGCTTAAGAGGGAGCTGCGTTCCACTCACCCAACTGTTCTTCGAGTTTCTTTGCTAGGTGAGGACAGCGACTTCATCTTCTTTCTTTTCTCCTCTAATTCAAAATTCTGATAATTCTCTTGCTGCATTTTTTTCAGTTTATTCAATTTCTTTTAACACAACTACCACCACAAGCAAAGAGAGGTGAGTGATTCTCTCTCCTCTGTGTTTAATTTGGTCGAATGGCCTTGTGAAATGTAACCAAAATTCTGGTTCTTGGAACGGTTAAGGTTTGGGCTCAAGAGAAAAACAAGGACAAGTCTTTTGTATTTGATCAACAAAGAGGTAAGGGTTAGAATAGCTAGATATTGATTTTAGTTGTATTTGGTGATTAAATGACAGAAACCTTTCCATTGAGTATGCTTATTCTCAAATAAGTTAGGCTCAATATCTCCCACTTATTTATTTATTTTCATGTGGTTTTGTTGTTACCATGTTTGGTTAATGTGAGTGTTGAGCTGAAAAAGAGTAATGTCTGTGTTCTTTTAGCAATCGACTAATGTTGTTGGGACCCTTCATTTTTAATGTTTTCCTTTAATTTTTCAATATGAAGTGAATGACCCTTTTTGCCTTGTGAACATGGAGGTTACTAAGGAAGAGCTTAATGCAAAAATGAGAGAAAAAAGTTACCAACTTTTGGTCTAAAAAAAACCATGCAAAGTTTCCAACATGTTTGTGTTTTGTTTTGTGGCAGATGGGGCTGGTGATGATTTGTTTAAAGAGATATGGAGGCTGTGCAGGGCCATTAATGGATGTTCCTTGTTTCAAGACAGAGTTTTCTATTCCCCTCAGGGTCACATTGAATTGGTATGATATACACTTCTTTACCTTGTTTCTGATTTTGTTTGTGAATTTCATTTTTTTCCATTTTTGTGCTATGTATGCTTTCAAATTTAAGCTTTAAGGGGTTTAGTAAGTGATATATAATTTTGATTTTTTTCTTTTGTAGTTGCCAGAACCTACAGAATAAGATTTGAGGCAGATGAAGAACCAGAAATCTCCCAAATACGATCTTCCGTCGAACAAAATATTTAAAGAACAAGATTTTTTTCTCTTCTATCAGAAGGTTAATAACTTTTATTAGAAGATACTTATGTAGGATACAATATTTTGGTTTTTTATAGTTTATTAGTAGTAAATTCTAAGTGGTCTAATGTATATTTTGATATGGGTATGTTTAATTTAGTGTGAGATGTATGAATACTCATTTATGATCATCCCAATATTTTTAGTTCATTATAAATATATTTTGTTATTGGATAATTTTTATTATTTAAAGAATATTGTATGGTATTATTATGTATTTATTTTTTTTATAATTTTTAACTAATTTAATTAAAAAAATAGATTTATATATATAATCATATTACTAAATATTAGGTTTTAGAAAAAAAAATTATTAGAATATATATATAGAAAATAAAAAAAATAATGAGGGACCTAAGGCTACACTTATATACAGTAGCTATAGTATACAAAAAAAAAAGAGGGATCTAAGGCTACGCTTATAAAAAGTAGCTATGGTATACAATGTGGCTACGCTTTACAAGTGATGCAATAGCGTTGAAAAGCGTAGCCTATTCTGGAAAAATGAAAGCTGAAAAGCGTAGCCTTTGGTCCTGGACAGCATCACTTGAAAAGCGTAGCCTATTCCCAAACGCCAAAAGCGTAGCCTTTGGTGCAGAAAAGCGTAGCCTTTGAGAATAGGCAACGGCCGAATAGGAATCACCCCAAAAAGCGTAGCCGTAGCCCAAAAAGCGTAGCCGTAGCCTAAGGCATCATTTTTTTTCACTTTTGGCTACACTTTTCAAGTGTACCTGAATGGGTGTTTTTCTTGTAGTGTGAACTCCACTTTGCAACTTGTTTCTGGCGCTGGACGCCAGAATTGGGCAGAGAGCTGGCATTGAACGCCAGTTTGCATCGTCTAAACTTGGGCAAAGTATGGACTATTATAAATTGCTGGAAAGCCCTGGATGTCCACTTTCCAATGCAATTGGAAGCGCGCCATTTTGAGTTCTGTAGCTCCAGAAAATCCATTTTGAGTGCAGGGAGGTCAGAATCCAACAGCATCAGCAGTCCTTCTTCAACCTCTGAATCTGATTTTTGCTCAAGTCCCTCAATTTCAGCCAGAAAATACCTGAAATCACAGAAAAACACACAAACTCATAGTAAAGTCCAGAAATGTGAATTTAACATAAAAACTAATGAAAACATCCCTAAAAGTAACTAGATCCTACTAAAAACATACTAAATACAATGCCAAAAAGCGTATAAATTATCCGCTCATCAATAGGGCTTCCAACTAATCTACTCCCAGTCAAGGTTTTTATTTAAATTTTATAAATTCTTTGATTTAATTTCCTATTTATCAACTCAAACCATTTTTTTAGAAAATATCTGATTAATAAAAAAGCACATCTTTCTGCAACTCGTTGGGAGACGACCTGGGATTCATACTCCCAGTATTTTAATTTTAATTTTGTGACAATCCCTTCTAAATTGATAAGCGAATTTTTGGTTGGTTACGAACTGTACTTGCACCGTATCTCTTATAACAATTTCTTAACTCGCCAATTTTCGCCATGTCAGTTATCTTCCTTCTTGTTTCTTAGAGCGGTCTTGCAACTTCTTGGAGCCATGGGATTCGAATCACAATGGGAGAAGAGGGCTCCTTCTACACCAAACTTAAAAAGTTTGCTCGTCCTCGAGCAAAAGATAAGAAAGGAAGAAGAAGAAAGTGAAGGAAGGGAGAAGAGAAGAAGAGAATTCGAATGGAGTGGTGGTGAATAAAGGAGAGGGGAGCATGGATATATATAGGGAGGGGGGAGGGATTTTCAAATTCAATCTTTAAAGAAAGATAAAGAAGTTTTGAAAAAAGATAGAAAAATATAAGTTTTTAAACTTGAAAGATATGAAAAAGATATAAAAGATATTAAAGATAAGATAAGAAGTGTGAAAACGATTTTAATTTTAATAAAGGATATGAACAAGAATTACTAAAGATAAGAAAATATTTTGAAAGAATTTAAAAACTGGCTGAAAAAGATATGAAGTTTTGAAAAAGATTTTAAAAGATTTGAAAATGTTTTAAATTTGAAATTAATTTGAATTTGAAATATTCGACAAAGATTTGATTTAAAAAGCATGGAATTTCAAATTTGAAATTTAAAATGATAGGTTGAATGAAGAAAAGATAAGGTTTTGGAAATTACCTCCCTTGCTTGTCTTACTGGCGTTAAACACCCAGAATAGCTGCATTTTGGCGTTTAACGTTGCTGCCCCTACTTGCTGGGCGTTGAACGCCCAGAATGGCACCCATTATGGCGTTCAACGCCAGGCTACCTGCCCCTATGGGGCGTTGGACGCTCATCCAGGCTCCCTTGGCTGGTGTTCAGCACTGGCTCTGCCTCCTCTCTTGGGCGTTGAATGCCCAGCTAGGCTCTCTGGCTGGCGTTTAACGCCAGGCTGTCTACCAGAGAGGTGCTTCCTCCAGGGTGTTCTATTTTCTGTTCTGCATCATTCTATCTTTTTAAACACTGTTTATGAACACTAATCATTAAAAAGCAAGTTAATTAAAACTAAATAAATAAAAAACTAAATTAAACATGAAAAATTAGAAAAATAGAAAATACTATGTTATTTAATCATTAGGTTGCCTTCCAACAAGTACTTCTTTAATGTCTTTAGTTGGACATCACTGTACTTAACTTAGTAATAGTGTTGAGCCTCCTGGCTCAATATCTCCTTCAAGGTAATGCTTGACTCTCTGTCCATTGACAGTGAACGTGTTATCAGGATCTTTACCTTGAAGTTCTATGTGCCCATAAGGTGATACACTAGTAATCACATATGGTCTCTTCCAACGGGATTTGAGTTTCCCAGGGAATAATTTGAGTCTTGAGTTGAAGAGCAGGACCTTTTGTCCTGGTTCAAAGACTCTGGAAGATATCATCCTGTCATGCCACCTTTTTGCTTTTTCTTTATAGATCTTTGCATTTTCAAATGCAGCTAGTCGGAATTCATCCAACTCATTTAGTTGAAGTAGCCATTTTTCTCCGGCTGCTTTAGCATCAAGGTTGAGGAATCTAGTTGCCCAATAGGCCTTGTGTTCTAGTTCCATGGCGAATGATAGGATTTCCCATATACCAATTGATATGATGATGTTCCTATGAGGGTTTTGAAAGCTGTTCTGTATGCCCATAGAGCATCATCAAGCTTTCTAGCCCAATCCTTTCTAGAGGCGCTAACTGTCCTCTCTTGGATTCACTTTAGTTCTCTATTTGAGACTTCAGCTTGCCCATTTGTATGGGGATGATATGGTGTTGCCACTTTATGGCAAACTCCGTAACGGTTTAAGATAGAATCAAACTGTCTATTGCAGAAATGAGTACCTCTATCACTAATCAGTGTCCTAGGGACAGCAAATCTGCTGAAGATGTTCTTTTGGAGGAACTTCATGACTACTCTAGTGTCATTAGTGGGTGATGCTATTGCTTCAACCCGTTTAGACACAAAGTCTACTGCCACAAGGATATAGGTGTTTGAGTCTGAAGGTGAGAAGGGTCCCATAAAGTCTATGCCCCATACGTCAAACAGCTCAATCTCTAGGATCCTTTGTTGAGACATGTCGTGACCATGAAGGAGATTTCCAGCTCTTTGGCAACTGTTACAGTTGCGGACAAATTCTCTAGAATCCTTAAAGAGTGTGGGCCAATAGAAGCCACTTTGGAGAACCTTGGTGGCTTTTCGCTTGATGAAAAGAATTAATATTGATCTACATTTTCTTAATAGAATTCCTTCATTGCAAGTATAGTCCAAACCAACAACTAACTCTCAATCAAATTTTAAAATAAGATAAGTCACAGTTCAAATCAAATTAACCGAGAGTATTTAGACTCGCGGGTTATTCTCCCTAGGAGTTGCAATTAAGTGCTCAATTATTGGCTATTAGGGAAAATGGGTTTGGGATTGCAAGAGAAGAAAATAATGTAAATAGCAAGAAATTAAATAAACATGCATGAAAATAAAGTAAAAACAATTAAATTCAAGGCAATTGATCAAGAGAAAGGGAAATTCAAATGCTAAGAAACCTCTTGACAAGGATTGAGAGTTAAGGTTACCTATCCTAGCCATTGACCACAAACACATGATGATTATGAAGAGTTAATCCTACTTTGTCAACCTTACATCGAGGATAAGTCAAATAGGCATAGTTGATTTCAATCCTCAAGTCCTAGCCAACTCTATTAATGGGAGACTTAGTGTTAGAGGAAACCAAATCAACCAACTACTCTAATATATCAAGCAAGAATGGACATCAATGACTCAAGGGTCACTAAAGTCTCAATTCCAAGCTAAGAGTGAAGAAAAACTAAGATAAAACTAAGCCAAGCATTTTTATCAAATACTTGGTGTACATGAAAATAAAATCATATTAAATTACAATAAAAATAAAATCTAAAACTATCAAATGCAAGAAAGTAAAAATAACAACTAAAGAATGCAATAATAACATGGAAACATAAATTTGCATTAAATGAAATTAAAGTCAACAAGAGTGTTCATAACATAAAAGTGACAAAATAAAGGAAATAACAAGAGAAATGAAGAAGATCAAGACAAGAGAGCACGAAAACATAAAGAAAACTACACTAAAATAAGAATTAAAAGCTAAAATTAAAGAGAAATTAACTAAGAAATCCTAAATTCTAGAGAGAAGGGGGAGCTTCTCTCTCTAGAAAACTAAGGCAACAACATAACAAAACCTAAAACTAAATGCTCCCCCCTTGCCTCCACTTGAATTAGGGTTGAAATAACTTCAGAAATGAGTTGGATTGGATTTTGGGGCCCAAAATTCGCAGCCAGCGAATTGCATTAATGAGGTTACGTGCTAGTACCTGTGCATACGCACATATGTATGTGTATGCACACTTTCAATTTTCCACTTGTGCTTATGCACGTAAGGTTGTGCGCACGCACACTTGCTGACTCTCACTTGTGCGTACGCAAGCATATTTGTGCATGCGCACACTTGCTGAAAGCTCCAAACTTCTTTTCTTCATGATTTCTCCACTTTGGCATGCTTTTTTTCCCTCACTTCTTCAATCCATATTAGCCCTTGTAAACCTGAAATCACTCAACAAACATGTCAAGGAATCAAATGGAATTAAAGTGAATAAAATTTAGCAATTAAAGGCCTAAAAAGCATGTTTTCACTTTTGAGCACAATTTATGGAGAGTTTACAAAACCAAGCTATTTCGTTGAATAAATGAAAGGAAAGTTGATAAAATCCACCTAATTAGAGCAAATGAATACAATAAAATATGGATTCATCACATCCCCACACTTAAGCAATAGCATGTCCTTATGCTATATTCAAGAAAGAAACAAGGGGTATTACATTTATTCAATGCAAGAAAACTACCTATATGTAATCTATCTACTTGAATGCAACTACTTAGTCAAAATAAATCAATTTCTAAGAAAGCATATATGGACATAAGGGATAAAGCAATATTAACCAAGTCAAATCCATAATTGATTAGAGTTACTGAAAAGAATTAACAACTTGGAAGAAAGGACATAATTAAAGGTGGAAACATAAAATTTGAGCAATCGAACCACTCACCGAATGTGTATACACTCTAATCACTCAAGTGTTTAGGGTTGATTCACCCAATTTTCTTCTAATCAAGCTTTCTAAGATTTGTTTTTCATCTAACAATCAACAATTATTGAATGTATGCATACAAGTATCACGAGGATTTTTCATGGTTGTAATGGGGCTAGGGTAAAGGTGAGGATGCATATGGTCAAGTGAGCTTGAAATTTGAATCTTTGACTAACTTAAGCTCTCACCTAACCTACATAACAACCTATACAATTCAAATGCAACCTAACTACCCATTCTTCACTTTTCTCACACACTCATGCATTCTTTTCAATTCATGTCACATATGCATTGTTCTTTTATTTTTCAAACTTTGGGGCATTTTGTCCCCTTTTTATTATTTTCTTTTTCTCTCTTTTTTTTTTCAATACAAAATATATACAAGAGTGTCAATGCATGTGGTTTAAGTATTTGATTCATGAGTATGTACCCAATTCCCAAGATTTTCAACAAAAGTGCAAAAATCCACTTTTACCTCAACCAAAGTTCCCAAAATTCCCCACACTTAGATGATACACACTCTCACTATCCTAAGTCACTATCCTAAGATAATCAAAGATCCAAATAAGGGACATTTATTGTTTTTTACTTAGGGTCAATGATGTGCTACAATTAAGAACTAAAGGGGATTAACATAGGCTCAAAGTTGGTTAACAAAGGAAGATAAAAGGGTAGGCTATTTGTGACAAGTGAGCTTAATGAAAAGATAGCCTCAATCATGTAAATGCATATATACATCAAACAATGGACATAAAAAGAGACTAACACACACAAGAATGAACATAATGGTTATATGATGCAACCACACAATGAGGCTCAAAACTCACATGCTTATGTGTTCTTAGCTCAAAAACATGTTTCACAATATATTTCAAGCAAGTTTCAATAAAAAGTTCCAACTCAAATCAATTTGGATGTTAATGCCCTATCAAGAATGTTTTTCTTAGAAAATTTTATGATTTTAACTAAGCTTATTATGTAGATGCAAAGACATACAATAAACTACGAAAGAATGTAATTAAAGCTCTAAAATATATACAAACTAAGAAAAAAATAAAATGTGCAAGTGTTTGGGATGAGAAATTGTCACCCAAGATCGTCGATCGGTGACGATCTCCCCACACTTAAGGGTTTGCACGGTCCTCCGTGCATCCAACGGTGAGCAAGGAGGGTACAACAACTACATGAGTTGCCACCTTCAACTGGTGGATCAATCGGCTACTGCGTGCTCTTTTTCCTTCTTCTCTTGTTGGTTATGGTGACTCATCCATAAAAAATAGAAAACAGGATGGCAATACAAGTAAATGCAAAAAATAAGGAAGCATAGAGTGTTGGAATGAGGTAATGAATCACTAAAATGAGTGAGTGAATAAGTTTGTGACGTGAAGGAAACAAGTGTGTGTATTCTAAATTGCGCGGTATAGAACACACACACTAGCATGGAAAGCTATGTCACAATTACACAAAAGAACATGCACTTCACTCAATATAGTGTGCTTGAGATACTTAAAAATAAACTTGTATGCTAAGATAAACAAACAAGCAATAGAGAAGCATGAAAGCATTCAAGCAAGAATTAAGTAATTGTGAAATGGAAGTTTGTTTGCAACACCTAATTGACATGAAGTGATAAACATGGCAAGCATAGTCCACAAAGCTTAAAAGCTCAAAAAATGTCACTAGGTATGCTTATGATGCACGGAAAACTTGTCTCTCAACAAATCTCCCTTCGGCAAGTGTACTGAAGTTGTCGTCAAGTAAAAACTCACAATAGAGTGAGGTCAAATCCCACAGGGATTGATTGATCAAGCAACTTTAATTAGAAGAATGTTCTAGTTGAGCGAATCCAGAATTTGGGTTGAGAGTTGCAGAAATTAAAATGGCGGGAATGTAAATAACAGAAAAGTAAATGCTAGAATTAAAGGACTGGAAGTAAATGACTGGAAATAAATTGCAGAATTGTAAATGGGAATGGGGGATTTGCTCATAAAAGTAAATGATAGAAATTAAAGAGAATGGGTAAGATCAGAGATGGGGAGTTCATTGGGCTTAGGAGATGTTGCAATTCTCCAGATCAAGTTCATTTTCATCTCTTCCTCAATCAATGCACTCATTGATCTCTTTGGCAATCTTAAGTGATTGAATTACAATTTCTTGCAATTCAATCTCTCAAATCTTGATCAATAGCCAATTCCTTGGTCAATTGCTCATGAGAAGAGATGAAGTATGGTCACTGATTATACCACATGCATTTCCCAAACCAAGTATTGAGAGGGTTATAGTCACATACCCATCCAAACCCAATTTGGTCCAGCATGAGAAAGCATTTCTAGCTTGATCTCTTCATTCCTCTTTCAAGGTTCAAAAGAGATCCAAGTTTGAATAGCTTCTCTTCCAAGATAACTACTCAATGGGATGAAGATCGAAAGCTTTCAAGTAAAATCAAGAGGAAAGATAGAAGAAGAATAATGAAAATTAGTATTGATCCATCAAATTACAACAGAGCTCCCTAACCCAATGAAAGGGGTTTAGTTGTTCATAGCTCTTGAAAATGAAAACAAAGATGGAGAATACATCATAAAACTAGAAATTACAAAGAAAGTAAAATACAGAGAGTAGTTCCCTTTTTCCCAGCCTCCAGAACTCCTTTACAATTCAAAGCTACTCCTATATATACTACTCTTCTCAGCTTCTAGTTTACTCTTCAAGTCTTGGGCCTTTGGATCTTGAGCTTGAAGCAGTTCTTTTCTTCATTTGGGCTTGGCTTTACTTGCAGAGAGAAAGTGCTAAGTGGGCAGAGACTTCAGCTCAGGACATTAGGGGTGTTAATATTTAGTGAGAATATAAGTTCGAGAACGTTAGTGACACTTAACATTGTCACTAACGTTCCAATGTACCCCTTTGCCTTACGTTAAAACCCATGTTAACTAGGTTAACGTGGCTTTTAACGTTGCCTTGTTAATCCTTCGAGAACGTTAGTGATACTCAACATTGTCACTAACGTTCTAGTGTGCCCCTTCTTGTTTCACGTTAAAGCCCACGTTAACTAGGTTAACGTGGCTTCTAATGTGGTCCTTGCCAACCTTCGAGAACATTAGTGACACTCAACATTGTCACTAACGTTCCAATGTGCCCCTGGGTCTCACATTAGTGTCCACGTTAACTAGGTTAATGTGGCCTCTAACGTAGCCATCTTTAGCCATCCCAACGTTAGTGACAATGTTGAGTGTCACTAACGTTGGCTCATCCTTCATTCCTCATCGTTAGCTTCCACGTTAACTAAGTTAACGTGGAAGTTAACGTGACTCTTGGGGGTTGTGTGGTTGCTTCAACGTTAGTGACAATGTTGAGTGTCACTAACGTTGTCGACAACTCTTCATCCTTTACGTTAGTTCCCACGTTAACCAAGTTAACGTGGGAGTTAACATGGTACTTTGCACCATAGGCCAACGTTAGTGACAATGTTGAGTGTCACTAACGTTGGCTTCTCTTCCCCCCTTAACGTTAGAGGCCACGTTAACTAGGTTAACGTGGCTTCTAACGTGGCCACTTATGAGTAATTGCCAACGTTAGTGACAATGTTAAGTGTCACTAACGTTGGCTCAACTTCTCTTCTCCACGTTAGAGTTCACGTTAACTTAGTTAACGTGACTCTCTAACGTGGGCATTGATGGCTTTTTGAGAATGTTATTGGCAATCACTTTTCTCATTAATCTTGCAAGTTACCTCCCCTTTTCTTGCTTCCTTTTTGGTCCTGAAATCAAGCAATAAAGTGCATCAAAGCTCTAGTCCAAGTCATGAGTAATGCAACATAATATTTGTCACTAAACTTATGCAAAATCCTCATGAAATTATGTAAAATGCACAATGTATGCTTGAATCAAGGCATAAGTGAATATTTACCCAAAACTAGCTTATTTCCTAAAGAAATGTATGAAACTATCCTAAAAACAGTAAAGAAAAGGTCAGTGAAACTGGCCAAGATGCCCTGGCATCACAACACCAAACTTAAAGCTTGCTTGTTCCTAAGCAAGTACTGGAACAAGAGAATGATGAATGGAATATCCAGAGGAATGAGTCATCCTTGTGGAAGTCATATTACTGATTTTATGGTGGTTTCATGCATAGCAACTTAGGTTCATTCCATTACTGGCTTTCAGACCTTTATCATGTCCCTAAACACTTACTTTGTTTATATCTCATGAGACTTTTATTCATTGATCCTTTTATTGTTATTTCAGGGGTTATTTGTGTTATTTAGGCTAAGTGCTCTGTAAGGGGACAACTCTTTAAGATAAGCTTTCAGCCAACACTCTCGAACCAGTTGGTTCAAGGTGCTAGGTGTTGAAGCACCCCTAAGGACTTACTCCCTCAAGTCTCTCCCCCATACATACACACCATAGGCATATAGTTTATTTATTTTCTTTTCTTGAGACCTTGGTGTCCAGCATCTCTTTGGGTTACTAAATGCTCTGTAGTGAGGGTTACTCTTGATAGTGGATTTTCAGCTGATAATCCCGGGTTAGTTAACCCAAGTTACCAAGTGATAAAGCACCCCTAAGAGCTTATTCATCCAAGTAGATCCCTCACACAGGAGCACCACAGACACTTGCCTCAAGATTAAAACCATTGATGCCTAGCCTTGTTGCTTACTCTTTTTCTTTTGTTTTTCACTTCCATTGTTCTTTCCCTTTTCTCTTCTTAGGATCTTGTTATTAACTCAGTCTCATGAGTATATCCAAAGTCAAGTATTCAGGATAGATAGTTGTCCTCCTAACCTTGTGGTTGAACCAACTTAGCTAACTTATGACTACCCCAAAGATTCATGAATGCACCTCCACATTAGGAACCCTACTCTGGTCTTTTAAAAAACATAAACATTCTCTTCTTCAATTTGATTTAAAAGGGACAAGCTTACAAGAAAGGGAAGTAATGATGCAGTGACATAAAGACCAGTACACATAGACTCTCTTCAATAAAAAAAGAAATAACATGATTGAAAAAGGTTCAAACATAACATGGAAGCAAGTTCTATTTCATACAAGATCTTCCTTATTTAAAACATAGAGAAAGATGGAACAAAGAAGGAACTCCACCACCTTTTACTGTTGTGGATGTCCACGCTCTTTTCCTTTCTTGTCCTCCTTGTTTCCTCTTGCATTTCCTCGCATCCGTGCCAATCTTGCTTGCTTCCAATCCTCAAGTGCCTTCCTCACTGACTCATGACTCTCTTCCACCCTTTGTCTTTCCTTTCGTGCTAATTCATCCTTCATTTCATCATACTTGGCTATTCCTGGATGCAATATTGGCAGCTGTCCCACTAAGTAGCCGAGCCTGGCTTGAGTATTTATCTGATGTCCTGTTTGACTCATGTAAACTCCTTCTGCGAATGCCCTTTGCTCGTCCAATAGTTCTGCCTGTTCTATTTGTCTTCTATGCATCTCATGTATGTGTGCCCCTTGATGTGCTTGGATGTTGATTAGCCTATGGGTGGATTCTTGTTGCTCGTTTTGCCTTTGTTCCATCCTGTTGAATGCTTCTCCCCATTGTTGTCCTTGGTTTAGTTGCTGTTCCATCATTTGCCTTTGCCACTCACCTTGCTGAGTCCTCCATCTTGAAAGTGTTTCCTCTTGCTGCCCCATCATCTATAATTGAAGCTCTTTCTGTGCTCCTTGGCCTTCCAAATATTGTCTAGATATGCCATCAATGGCATCCTGCAATTGGTGCATGTCCAAGGTCTGTTGTGCTGATCCCTCTGAGACTTGGCCTTCCACTACTTGAGGGGATGTCCTCTTTCTTTGCTTTCGTTGAGGCAAAGGGGATGCTCCAGCATTCATCCTTCAGATCGTTATTGGAATGCCTTCCTTTATCCAAACGGGGTCCTCATCTTCAAAAACCACCCTAGCTTTCTTGCATATTCGGTAAACGGTGCTGGGGTAACCTAATGTTCCTCTTGAGTCACTTTTCTCTGCCATCTTTCTAATTCCTTGAGCTATGATCTCATGAACCTTGATTTCTCCTCCCTTGAGTATACAATGCACCATTGTTGCTCTCTCGAGATTCACCTCCGAGTTGTTTGCAGCTGGGAGGATAGACCTCCTCATTAGCTCAAACCACCCCTAGGCTTCAGGAGTGAGGTCTGTTCTCTTAATGAACTTTGGTTTATTTCCAGCACCCCTTTCCCAGTCAGCTCCTGGTACACAAAGGTCTCGTAAAAGCTAGTCATGATTGGGGTTGTTGTCCAATCTTGAGTGATAACTTTCTTCTTCAAACGGTATAGACCGTAGCTTCAATGCCCTCATTACACTCATGGGACCAAAATCCACCATTGTTCCTCTCACAAAGCTTGTATATGACTCATCTTTCTTATCATACCTGACTGCATTTGCATAAAATTCTCTTATGAGATTTGCATTCACCTTAGTGACCGGGTCAGTGAGGAGTTCCCATCTTCTCCTTTCTACCTTCTCTGTGATTTTGGGGCATTCAGTCTTCTTAACTTGGAATCCCAGCTCATAAATGATTTCCTTATCAACCATCCACCCGTATTGCAATGCATGATGCAAGCTTCTAAATCTCTTCTCATCATATGGGTGTTCTTCTATGGGTTCCTTCCCTGCCCTTCTCTTAAAACTTGAAGATGCCATGAATGATGGTTAATATGTGAAGGTGGTAAGGTTGTGGAGACTTTTGGTTGTTTAGGGTTTTATGGCAGTGAAGAGAGTAGGAAAAAATGTTTATAATTGATAGAGGGTGTCTTGTACAGAAAGGAAGAGTGGTGAAGGGTGTGTGATGACAATGAAGGGTAGTACGAACAAGGGTTGTTTATATAGAGAAGTTGTGAAGGAATGGAGGGTGTAGATTGATGAAATAGTCACTTGATGGACGGTTGGGGTTATGCATGGCTAGAAGACAAGGATCATCACTTTATGATGGGGATTGCTCGGTCTTCTAGGGGTCCTATTTTTTTCAATGTTGCATGGTAACATTTTCCAATGTATTCCCTCTTTTGTGGTGTCCGAACCTTCTTTGTTTGGTTGTCCAATTTATCCCTTTTAATGCTCCTTTTTCTTTCCTATAAAGATTTGAAATAAGGAAATTAATATCATAAAAAAAAATCTACGGTTAGAATAAAAATGAAAGAAAGGATTTGATTGTTTGTTTATGAATTCCGACTAACTAACTAACTATTGGTGGGTCCTTATATGCATTTTGGTGGCACCATGAGGTGACACCAAACTTAGTTTGGATCACTGTGATGAAAGTTTTGTGTTCAAAGATCCCAAGACTAGCATGCAACTTGGTTTGCTTTGAACACCAAACTTATTCCTCACTATATTCTGCATAAGAAGATTTTCACCAATTGTTTGTTAAGTTTGGATTGAAGCTCATAAAGATTGACTTATTCATTATCATCTGAAAGCATATAAAACATGGGTTGCCTCCCATGAAGCGCTTCTTTAGCGTCACTAGCTTGACGTTTTTCCTTCATCATGGTGGTTGGTAGTGCTTAAAGTCCTCCCCTCTTGCTGTGGACTTATATCCATTGGTTGGATCAATAATCTCCACATGTTCCAGGGAAAGAACTCTATTGATAGTGAAGACCTTGGGTAATTGAGATGGCACAGTAGGGAGATTGGGGGGAATATCTGGGAAGTAGGCTGAGACAACTCTATCCCCTGGAGAGAAGTCTTCCGTAGGGATCTTCTTGTTCTTCCACCCTCTTGGTACCTTCTTCTTTGTTTCTTTTGAGGTTGCCTTCCCCTTGGTGACCTCTTTTTCTAAAGGAGCTGTGGTGCTGTCTTCACCTGCCTCTAGAGGTTTAGGTTCCTCCAACTTTTTCTTGAGCTGTGGCAATTGTTGTTTTCCTTGTTTGTCAGTTAAGAGGATCTCAGAATGAACTGGCTGTGCTTCAGTGCTTGTTTCCTCCTTCAATGTCTCATTATCATTTGTGCTTAGTTCCTTGTCCTCTTGATCTGTTTCTTGTGAGAGTTTGAAAACATTGAAGCTGAGTCGTTCATGATGGATTCTCAATATTAGCTCCCCTTTCTCTACATCAATAAGTGCTCTGGCCGTAGCTAGGAATGGTCTTCCCAATATGATTGGATGAGTGTGACTCTCTTCCATGTCCAGAACGACAAAGTCTGTTGGGAGAAAGTACTTCCCAACCTTTAGCAACACATTTTCCACCACTCCTATTGCTTGCTTCTGAGTTTTATCAGCCAGTCTGATAATGACATCTGTGGGCATTATCTCATTGATCTGCAGCCTCTTCACCAAGGATAAGGGCAGTAAGTTGATGCTGGCCCCTAAATCACATAGTGCTCTGTCGAACATGTTTTCACCTATGGCACAAGGGATATGAAAACTTCCTGGGTCTCTTCTTTTTGTAGGTAACTCAGGTTGAATAAGGGCACTACATTCCTTGTTCATCACTATAGTCTGCCCTCCCTTGAGTGAGCTTTTCCTGGGAAGAAGTTCCTTCATATACTTGTGAATGCAGGCATTTGTTGAATTGCCTTGATGAATGGTATGTTCACATGCAGAGATACAAACAAGTCTAGGAACCTTGAGTATATTCTTTTTCCCACAGCACTATTGAGCAGTTGAGGGAATGGTGCATAGAGCTTCAGCAGCTCTTGTTGTGAGATTTCTGGTTCTTTGTGATCTCTATCCTCCTCCTTTGTTGAGTTGTCTTCAGGATGTTTGCACACTTTGCTTTGCTTGTCTTCAATCTCTTGATCACTTGTAGTCACCATTTTGCAATCTTCCCATCTTTCTTTCTTGGCTTCTCCTTTGGGGTTTTTCTCCGTGTCACTTGGGAAGCTATCAGTAGGTTTGGGAATCTTCACAGCTAAATATCCCACTTGGAATTCCAGCTTACTAATGGTCTCTCCCTGGTTCTTAATATTGGCTCGCACCTCCTCTTTGAACACCTTATTTTCTTGAATCTCTTGGCATATTCCTTCAAGTAAGGCTTCAATCTTAGAGAGCTTGTCATCAATTGATGAGTGATTCGGGGCAGACGTGCTGTTTTGGTTTTGATAAGTATGTGGAGAAGTGTTGTTGTGGGGGTGTTGAGATGTCCTCTGGGTGAATTGCTGGTGAGCTGCATTGTTCTTGGAGTTGTAATGTCTCTGGTCTTGGTTTTGATCTTGCTCACTTCCCCACCCAAAGTTTGGGTGGTTTCTCCATCCAGGGTTATAAATTTTTAAGTATGGATCATAATTTTTTCTTGGTGAATTCCCAATGTAGTTGGCTTGCTCCTGACTACCCTCTGCTTCTTCATGCACTCCTTCTTGTGTTGTTGATGAAGTGGAGATTGCTGCTACTTGGTTCCTCTCCATCTTCTTGGTGAGGTCAGCCAGCTGCTGGGTAATGAGCTTGTTTTGGGCCAACAGAGCATCTACATTGTTTAGCTCCATCACTCCTCTTGTGTTCCCTCTTTCGGAAGCATAGAAGTAGTCGTTCTCTGCTACTGTTTCAATAACATCTATGGCTTCCTCAATGGTCTTTTTCTTGTTCAAGGATCCTCCAGATGAATGGTCTACGGCCTTCTTTGACTCATAAGAGAGCCCTTCATAAAAAATGTGCAGCTGCACCCATTCATTGAACATGTCAGGTGGACACCTCCTTGTTAAGTCCTTGAACCTCTCCCATGCTTCATATAGAGTCTCACCATCTTGTTGCCTGAAAGTTTGAACCTCAGCTCTCAGCCTATTGATTCGTTGAGGAGGGTAGAATCTTGCTAAGAATTTGTTCACCACATCTTCCCAAGTTGTCAAGCTCTCCCTTGGGAAGGATTCCAGCCACTTGGCTGCCTTGTCTCCGAGTGAGAAGGGAAATAAGAGCAGTCTATAGGCGTCAGGATGAACACCATTAGACTTCACTGTGTCACATATTCTCAGGAAGGTGGTTAAATGTTGATTGGCGTCTTCTTGAACACTTCCTCCAAACGAACAGTTATTCTGAACAAGGGTGATGAGCTGTGGTTTAAGTTCAAAGTTGTTGGCATGGATTGTTGGCTTTTGGATGCTACTTCCACAATTGCCTGGGTTTGGATTGATGTAATAGCCCAAAACTCTTCTATCCTCCCCAGCCTGATTTGCTCCACCTCCTCTGCCATGGTTGTGAGTCTCTTCTTCATGATGATTTTCCATGTTTTCTTCCATGTTAGGTTCAAAGTATTCCTCAAAGTGTTCCTCCTCTTCTTCAGCACCAACTACATATTTTTCTTTTGCTTCCCTCCTTAGTCTAAGGAAGGTTCTCTCAGGTTCAGAATCAAAAGAAGTTGAAGCCCCGCTTCTTCTCCCTGTCATACAACCAACAAGTACAAGCAAAGAAAATAGGTGCAGACAGTATTTGTGTCAGAATTACTGTTAGTTGTGGGTGGTGCAATATATCAAACAGTTAGTGGGTTAGCAAACAAAATTGAAAATAACAAAGAAAAACAAACGAGTAGAGGGAGAAGGGAAGAAGGTTAACTAAAACAAAAAGTAAATCATTCAAACAGAAAAATGAAATTCACAAAATAAAAATGCTCAATCTAGTGATCTTCCAATTTAATCATTGTTGATGCACAATCAATCCCTGGCAACGGCGCCATAAACTTGATGCACGGAAAATTTGTCTCTCAACAAATCTCGCTTCGGCAAGTGTACCGAAGTTGTCGTCAAGTAAAAACCCACAATAGAGTGAGGTCGAATCCCACAGGGATTGATTGATCAAGCAACTTTAATTAGAAGAATGTTCTAGTTGAGCGAATCCAGAATTTGGGTTGAGAGTTGCAGAAATTAAAATGGCGAGAATGTAAATAACAGAAAAGTAAATGCTAGAATTAAAAGACTGGAAGTAAATGACTGGAAATAAATTGCAGAATTGTAAATGGAAATGGGGGATTTGCTCATAAAAGTAAATGACAGAAATTAAAGAGAATGGGTAAGATCAGAGATGGGGAGTTCATTGGGCTTAGGAGATGTTGTAATTCTCCGGATCAAGTTCATTTTCATCTCTTTCTCAATCAATGCACTCATTGATCTCCTTGGCAATCTTAAGTGATTGAATTACAATTTCTTGCAATTCAATCTCTCAAATCTTGATCAATAGCCAATTCCTTGGTCAATTGCTCATGAGAAGAGATGAAGTATGGTCACTGATTATACCACATGCATTTCCCAAACCAAGTATTGAGAGGGTTATAATCACATACCCATCCAAACCCAATTTGGTCCAGCATGAGAAAGCATTTCTAGCTTGATCTCTTCATTCCTCTTTCAAGGTTCAAAAGAGATCCAAGTTTGAATAGCTTCTTGGTGCAAGAAATTGTGATGTCCAGGCTCGAACAATCCCTGGTAATGGCTCCAAAGCTTGGTGCTTTGATCTTAATTCATAATTGTCACAACTTCGATACAACTAACCAGCAAGTGCACTGGGTCGTCCAAGTAATACCTTACGTGAGTAAGGGTCGAATCCCACGGAGATTGTTGGTATGAAGCAAGCTATGATCACCTTGTAAATCTCAGTCAGGCGGATATAAAGTGATAATGGTGTTTTCGAATATTATATAATAAAATAGGGATAGAGATACTTATGTAAATCATTGGTAGGAATTTCAGATAAGCGAACGGAGATGCTTTTCGTTCCTCTGAACCTCTGCTTTCCTGCTATCTTCATCCAATCAGTCTTACTCCTTTCCATGGCTGGCTTTATGCAAGGGCATCACCGTTGTCAGTGGCTACATCCCCTCCTCTCAGTGAATAATATGCTCACGCACCCTGTCATGGCACGGCTATTCATCTGTCGGTTCTCGATCATGCTGGAATAGGATTCACCCTCCTTTTGCGTCTGTCACTAACGCCCAACAATCGCGAGTTTGAAGCTCGTCACAGTCATTCAATCATTGAATCCTACTCAGAATACCACAGACAAAGTTTAGACCTTCCGGATTCTCTTGAATGCCGCCATCATTCTAGCTTACGCCACGAAGATTCTGGTTAGGAGATCTAAGAGATACTCATTCTAGCTTAATTCATGTAGAACAGAAGTGTTTGTCAGGCACGCGTTCATAAGGGAGAAGGATGATGAGCGTCACACATAATCATCACCTTCATCACGTTCTTGGGTGCGAATGGATATCTTAGAAGCGAAATAAGAAGAATTGAATAGAAAACAGTAGTACTTTGCATTAATCTTTGAGGAACAGCAGAGCTCCACACCTTAATCTATGGAGTGCAGAAACTCTACCGTTGAAAATACATAAGTGATAGGTCCAGGCAAGGCCATGTGGCCAGCCCCCATGATCTAAGAACAATGCGTTCAAAGATGGTCAAAAAGACGCCTAATACAATAGTAAGAGGTCCTATTTATAATAAACTAGTCACTAGGGTTTACATGAGTAAGTAATTGATGAATAAATCCACTTCCGGGGCCTACTTGGTGTGTGTTTGGGCTGAGCCTGAGTGTTGCACGTGCAGAGGCTATTGGTGGAGTTGAACGCCAGTATTTGTGCCAGTTTGGGCGTTCAACTCTGGTTTTGGATCCTTTTCTGGCGCTGGACGCCAGATTTGGGCAGAAGGCTGGCGTTGAACGCCAGTTTACGTCGTCAATTCTTGGCCAAAGTATGGACTATTATATATTTCTGGAAAGCCCTGGATGTCTACTTTCTAACGCAATTGAAAGCGCGCCATTTAGAGTTCTTTAGCTCCAGAAAATCCACTTTGAGTGCAGGGAGGTCAGAATCCAACAGCATCAGTAGTCCTTCTTCAACCTCTGAATCTGATTTTTGCTCAAGTCCCTCAATTTCAGCCAGAAAATATCTGAAATCACAGAAAAACACACAAACTCATAGTAAAGTCTAGAAATGTGAATTTAACATAAAATCTATTAAAAACATCCCTAAAAGTAACTAGATTATACTAAAAACAATGCCAAAAAGCGTATAAATTATCCGCTCATCACAACACCAAACTTAAATTGTTGCTTGTCCCCAAGCAACTGAAAATCAAATAGGATAAAAAGAAGAGAATATACTATAAATTCCAAACTATCAATGAAACATAGCTGTAATCATATGAGCGGGACTTATAGCTTTTTGCCTCTTGAATAGTTTTGGCATCTCACTTTATCCATTGAAGTTTAGAATGATTGGCATCTATAGGAACTTCAGATTTCGAATAGTGTTATTGACTCTCCTAGTTCAGTATGATGATTTTTGAACACAGCTTCTTTATGAGTCTTGGCCGTAGCCCTAAGCACTTTGTTTTCCAGTGTTACCACCAGATACATAAATGCCACAGACACATAATTGGGTGAACCTTTTCAGATTGTGACTCAGCTTTGCTAAAGTCCCCAATTAGAGGTGTCCAGGGTTCTTAAGCACACTCTTCTTTTGCTTTGGACCTTGACTTTAACCGCTCAGTCTCAAGTTTTCACTTGACACCTGCACGCCACAAGCACATGGTTAGGGACAGCTTGGTTTAGCCGCTTAGACCAGGATTTTATTCCTTTAGGCCCTCCTATCCACTGATGCTCAAAGCCTTGGGATCCTTTTTATTTGCCTTTGCCTTTTGGTTTTAAGGGTTATTGGCTTTTTCTGCTTGCTTTTTCTTTTTCTTTCTATTTTTTTTCTATTTTTTTTTCTGCAAGCTTTGTTCTTTGCTGCTTTTTCTTGCTTCAAGAATCATTTTTATGATTTTTCAGATTATCAAATAACATGTCTCCTAGTCATCATTCTTTCAAGAGCCAACATATTTAACATTCTTAAACAACTACTTCAAAAGACATATGCACTGTTCAAGCATACATTCAGAAAACAAGAAGCATTGTCACCACATCAATATAATTAAACTAAGTTCAAGGATAAATTCGAAACTCATGTACTTCTTGTTCTTTTGAATTAAAACATTTTTCATTTAAGAGAGGTGATGGATTCATAGGACATTCATATATTTAAGACAAAGTTACTAACTACTAATGATCATGTAATGAAGGCACAAACATAGATAAGCACATAACATAGAAAACGAAAAACAGAGGAAATAAGAACAAGGAATGAATCCACCTTAGTGATGGTGGCGTTTCCTTCTTGAGGAACCAATGATGTCCTTGAGCTCTTCTATGTCTCTTCCTTGTCGTTGTTGCTCCTCCCTCATTGCTCTTTGATCTTCTCTTATTTCATGGAGCATGATGGAGTGCTCTTGATGTTCCACCCTTAGTTGTCCCATATTGGAACTCAATTCTCCTAGGGAGGTGTTGATTTGCTCCCAATAATTTTGTGGAGGAAAGTGCATTTGAGGCATCTCAGGGATCTCATGGAAGTGAGCTTCTTGCGCCTCTTGAGCTCCATGACTGGGCTCTCTTGCTTGCTCCATCTTTTTTTTAGTGATGGGCTTGTCCTCTTTGATGAGGATATCTCCCTCTATGTCAATCCCAGCTGAATTGCATAGGTGGCAGATGAGGTGAGGAAAGGCTAACCTTGCCATAGTGGAGGACTTGTCAGCCACCTTGTAGAGTTCTTGAGGTATAATCTCATGAACTTCCACCTCTTCTCCAATCATGATGCTACGGATCATGATGGCCCGGTCTATAGTAACTTCAGACCGGTTGCTAGTGGGAATGATTGAGCATTGAATAAACTCTAACCATCCTCTAGCTATAGGCTTGAGGTCCAATCTTCTTAGTTGAACCGGCTTGCCTTTGGAGTCAATCTTCCATTGAGCTCCTTCTACACATATGTCCATAAGGACTTGGTCCAACCTTTGATCAAAGTTGACTCTCCTTGTGTAGGGGCGTGCGTTCTCTTCCATGTATGGCAAGTTGAACGCCAACCTCACATTCTCCGGACTAAAATCTAAGTATTTCCCCCGAACCATTGTAACATAGTTCTTTGGATCCGGGTTCTTACTTTGATCATGGTTCTTGGTGATCCATGCATTGGCATAGAACTCTTGAACCATTAGGATGCCGACTTGTTGGATGGGATTTGTTAGAACTTCCCAACCTCTTCTTTGAATTTCATGTCGGATCTCCAGATACTCATTTCTTTTGAGTTTAAAAGGGACCTCAGGGATCACCTTCTTCTTGGCCACAACATCATAGAAGTGGTCTTGATGGGCTTTGGAGATGAACCTTTCCATCTCCCATGACTCGGATGTGGAAGCTTTTATCTTCCCTTTCCCTCTTCTAGAGGATTCTCCGGTCTTTGATGCCATCAACGGTAATGGAAAAACAAAAAAGCTATGCTTTTACCACACCAAACTTAGAATATTGCTCGCCCTCGAGCAATAAACAAAAGAATAGAAGAAGAAGAAGAAGAAATATGGAGAGGGAGTGGGAGATGTGGTTTCGGCCAAGGAGAGTGTAGAGGGGTGTGTTGTGTGAATTTGATGAAACTCTATGGAGTGCAGAAACTCTACCGTTGAAAATACATAAGTGATAGGTCCAGGCATGGCCATGTGGCCAGCCCCCATGATCTAAGAACAATGCGTTCAAAGATGGTCAAAAAGACGCCTAATACAATAGTAAGAGGTCCTATTTATAATAAACTAGTCACTAGGGTTTACATGAGTAAGTAATTGATGAATAAATCCACTTCCGGGGCCCACTTGGTGTGTGTTTGGGCTGAGCCTGAGTGTTGCACGTGCAGAGGCTATTGGTGGAGTTGAACGCCAGTATTTGTGCAAGTTTGGGCGTTCAACTCTGGTTTTGGATCCTTTTCTGGTGCTGGACGCCAGATTTGGGCAGAAGGCTGGCGTTGAACACCAGTTTACGTCGTCAATTCTTGGCCAAAGTATGGACTATTATATATTGCTGGAAATCCCTGGATGTCTACTTTCCAACGCAATTGGAAGCGCGCCATTTCGAGTTCTGTAGCTCCAGAAAATCCACTTTGAGTGCAGGGAGGTCAGAATCCAACAGCATCAGCAGTCCTTCTTCAACCTCTGAATCTGATTTTTGCTCAAGTCCCTCAATTTCAGCCAGAAAATACCTGAAATCACAGAAAAACACACAAACTCATAGTAAAGTCTAGAAATGTGAATTTAACATAAAATCTATTAAAAACATCCCTAAAAGTAACTAGATTCTACTAAAAACATACTAAAAACAATGCCAAAAAGCGTATAAATTATCCGATCATCACTTCTCTTCCAAGATAACTACTCAATGGGATGAAGATCAAAAGCTTTCAATTAAAATCAAGAGGAAAGATAGAAGAAGAATAATGAAAATTAGTATTGATCCATCAAATTACAACAGAGCTCCCTAACCCAATGAAAGGGGTTTAGTTGTTCATAGCTCTTGAAAATGAAAACAAAGATGGAGAATACATCACAAAACTAAAAATTGCAAAGAAAGTAAAATACAGAGAGTAGTTCCCTTTTTCACAGCCTCCAGAACTCCTTTACAATTCAAAGCTACTCCTATATATACTACTCTTCTCAGCTTCTAGTTTACTCTTCAAGTCTTGGGCCCTTGGATCTTGAGTTTGAAGCAGTTCTTTTCTTCATTTGGGCTTGGCTTTACTTGCAGAGAGAAAGTGCTAAGTGGGCAGAGACTTCAGCTCAGGACGTTAGGGGTGTTAATATTTAGTGAGAATATAAGTTCGAGAACGTTAGTGACACTTAACATTGTCACTAATGTTCCAATGTACCCCTTTGCCTTACGTTAAAACCCACGTTAACTAGGTTAACGTGGCTTTTAACGTTGCCTTGTTAATCCTTCGAGAACGTTAGTGACACTCAACATTGTCACTAACGTTCCAGTGTGCCCCTTCTTGTTTCACGTTAAAGCCCACGTTAACTAGGTTAACGTGGCTTCTAACGTGGTCCTTGCCAACCTTCGAGAACGTTAGTGACACTCAACATTGTCACTAACGTTCCAATGTGCCCCTGGGTCTCACGTCAGAGTCCACGTTAACTAGGTTAACGTGGCCTCTAACGTAGCCATCTTTAGCCATCCCAACGTTAGTGACAATGTTGAGTGTCACTAACGTTGGCTCATCCTTCATTCTTCATCGTTAGCTTCCATGTTAACTAAGTTAACGTGGAAGTTAACGTGACTCTTGGGGGTTGTGTGCTTGCTTCAACGTTAGTGACAATGTTGAGTGTCACTAACATTGTCGACAACTCTTCATCCTTTACGTTAGTTCCCACGTTAACCAAGTTAACGTGGGAGTTAACGTGGTACTTTGCACCATAGGCCAACGTTAGTGACAATGTTGAGTGTCACTAACGTTGGCTTCTCTTCCCCCCTTAACGTTAGAAGCCACGTTAACTAGGTTAACGTGGCTTCTAACATGGCCACTTATGAGTAATTGCCAACGTTAGTGACAATGTTAAGTGTCACTAACGTTGGCTCAACTTCTCTTCTCCACGTTAGAGTTCACGTTAACTTAGTTAACGTGACTCTCTAAAGTGGGCATTGATGGCTTTTTGAGAATGTTATTGGCAATCACTTTTCTCATTAATCTTGCAAGTTACCTCCCCTTTTCTTGCTTCCTTTTTGGTCCTGAAATCAAGCAATAAAGTGCATCAAAGCTCTAGTCCAAGTCATGAGTAATGCAACATAATATTTGTCACTAAACTTATGCAAAATTCTCATGAAATTATGCAAAATGCACAATGTATGCTTGAATCAAGGCATAAGTGAATATTTACCCAAAAGTAGCTTATTTCCTAAAGAAATGTATGAAACTATCCTAAAAACAGTAAAGAAAAGGTCAGTGAAACTGGCCAAGATGCCCTGGCATCAGCTTATGATCCAATTTCACAATTCTTAATGTTAATGAATCAAATAGGTGACTTAAATAAAAATCAATCATAACAAGTATCACCTAAAAAAGAAAATGCATTACAAAAAAAATTGCCTAATGATAGATAATGAAATCATATCACATGGTGGCCAAAACATGTAATTAGAAATCCAAAGATATTTTCAAAGGCAATGTTATGAGTACTTGGTATGCACAAAATTAAACATGAAGAACTCAATACCAAGCAAAAATGTATGACCTCAATGAAGATATCCAACAATATTTAGCAATAACAATATCAATAATTCAGCAGCTATATCTTAATAGAATCAATTCATCAACTCAATCATCCAACACTTAGCACCAAAATAGAAAATTAAACTTAACCAACAAACTAACTAACTAACTAACTAAAGGTGAGGATGGTAGGTGGTGGTAAATAGTGGTGGATGGTGGTTGGAGGGGAGAAAGAAGAGAGGGGAAGAGAAAAGAAGAGAAGAAATAGAGAGAAGAGGAGAAAAGAAGTAATGTGGTGAGAAAACAGAGCTGTGCGTATGCACACAGGTCAATGCGTACGCACAAAAGGTGTGAAACAGGGGTGTGCACACGCATAAGCTTGTGCGAGAATTGCAAGCAGAAGGTGAAAATTGGTGTGTGCGGGTGCACACATGTATACGTACGCACAGCAGGATTTTTTTTCAAGGGTGATCTGTGCATTCACACAGAGCTGTGCACACGCACAGGTAGCTCTGTTTTTTCAGAGAAAATGAAACGTCAAAATTGTCAGATATCTCTACGTGTGTGCGTACGCACACAGGTCTGTGCATATGCATAAGGGGAGAAAAGAGGGGGGTTGTGGACGCACAAGGTGTGCGAACGCTCCCAACATAAGGGGTATAAGTTGGTGTGTGCTCGAACAGGGAGGTGCGTTCGCACAAAACGCAAAAATGGGGTTGTGTGTGTACGCACACAGGTATATGCGTACGCAGAAGGCACAAAATTCAAAGGGGTGCTCACACATAAAGCGTGCGAGCACTGTGAACAGGGGGCTGTGCAAAGGGGTGTGCGTATGCACAGGAGTGTGCGTACGCACAAGAGCAAAAATTGGTTAAGTGTGTGTCACGAGTGTGTGCGTACGCACGGGTGTGTGCGTACGCACATGCTCTATTTTTCCCAAAAATTTTAGAACTCTATGGCTACAAACTTGACATCCAAAATAGGTTTTCAACTCCAAAACATATTATTCCTCAGAAACACATGATCTAAACTCAAATATAATCAAATTAGGTTTGAAATTAAACTAAACATAAGCTATCTACAAGCGATAAAATGCAAGGAATTAGAACTATATACAAAGAGAGGGTTAGAAAGGTGTTACCATGGTGAGGTGTCTCCCACCTAGCACTTTCATTTATTGTCTATAAGTTAGACAATTGGGAGAGCCTTGGCTATGGTGGCTTGTGCTTGAATTCTTCCTTGAATCCCCACCAATGTTTGTTTTGCCAATAGCCTCTGGGATTCCAAATTTTGCGCACCCGATCTTCTTGTTGATCCATGTGACTCAAACCGGGTGGCAAGCATCTAGAACTCTCACTCAAGCATTCAAACAATCCATCCAATTGAGAATTACACCAACCATTCAAGCAAAATTTTAAAGATTCAACCTCTATAAACCTATGATCAAGATTCCAACCACTACCTAATTTTCCTTTATTTCCCAATCCACAAATATTCCTAAGTTGACTATCATTTTCAATTAAACCATATTCAAGTGGAATAATGAAGCTCAAGGTTAAGGATGTTAGCCACTTGACGACGCCCAAATGCACAGGTTTGGATTTTCATACTAAAAGTAGAATTTGTCCGTTGTAAGTATAGTCCAAACCCAACAATTGAGCATCAATCAAATAATAAATTCAAATACAAACCAAATATTATTAACCGAGAGTACTTAACTCCCGGGTCGTCTTCCTTAGGAGTTGCAAATGAAATGTATAATTGTTGGCTATGAGAGAGCATGGGGGATTGGGAATGAAAGCAAGAGAGCAAGGAATGTAAAATGCAAGAAAGCAATAAACATGCAAGGAATGTAAATGGCAACTCTTGGCAAGAATTGGGGAATTTAGGATTCCTATCCTAGTTATAGACCACAAACATGGCAATTGTGTGAAATCAATTCAAACTAGTCAATCCTCCTTAAGAATTAGCCAAAAAGTGTAATTGATCTCAATCCATAAGTCCTAGTCAACTCACTAATTACTTAGTGAAAGACTAGCGTCAATAGAAACCAAACCAATCAACTATTCTCACATAATACGGAATGGACATCCACAACTCAATTCCACCCAAACACCCAATTTCTCAACCAAGAGTGTGAAAACTAAACATGCAAGAATTTAAACATCAAAGCAATAAAAATCAAAGCAATTAAGTGCAAGGAAAAGAAATGGCAAGAAAGTAACTTAACATGCAAGAAATTAAATGAAAGCAAGTAAAAGTCAAAGCAATAAAACTTCAAAAGCAAGAAACCTCTTGGCAAGTAATTGAGGGCTAAGGCTACCTATCCTAGTCATTAACCACAAACACATGATGATTATGAAGAGTTAATCCTACTTAGTCAACCTTACATCGAAGATAAGTCAAATAGGCATAGTTAATTTCAATCCCTAAGTTCTATGTCAACACTAAGGGGTCACATAGAGTCAAGGGATACCAAATCAACTAACTACTCTAATATATCAAACAAAAATGGACATCAATGACTCAGGGGACACCAAAGTCAACAATTTCAAGCCAAGAGTGGAGAAAAACTAAATAAAAACTAAGCCAAGCATTTTATCAAACACTTGGTGTGGATGAGAATAAAATAATATTAAAATACATTAAAATAAATTCTAAAGCTACCAAAGCAAGAAAATGACAATGACAACTAAAGGAAGCAATAAATGACATGGAAACATAAATTTGCATTAATTGGAATTAAAATAACAAAAGTGTTCATAACATGAAAATCAACATAAAAGAGAAAATAACAAAAGAGATGGAGAAGATAAAGACAAGAAAGTATAGAAACATAAAGGAAACTACATTAAAACAAGAATTAAAGTGCTAAAATTAAAAGAAAACTAAGCTAAAAACCCTAATTCTAGAGAGAGGGGGGGAGCTTCTCTCTCTAGAAACTAAGAGAAAACATAATAAAAACTAAACCTAATTGCCCCCCTTCATCCTTCTTCAATTTGGCCTTAAATAGCTTCAAAAAATGAGTTGGATTGGGTTTAAGGGGACCAAAAATCGCTGCCAGTAAGTTGCAATTAATGAGGTCACTAGCAGGGACCTGTGCGGATGGACAGATGTGTGCGTCCGCACACATGTTGAATCCTGACTTGTGCGTACGCACAAGTACCTATGCGTACGCACACTTAAACTTATGTCCACTATAATAAATTGAATATCATTTTGAAGCCCCGGACGTTAGCTTTCCAATGCCGCTAGAACCGCCTCATTTGGACCTTTGTAGCTCAAGTTATAACCAATTTAGTACAGAGAGGTCAGGGCTGTCAGCTTTCCAAATCCTTCATTTCTTGAATTCTTCCCTTTTGCATGCTCTTTACCTCACTTCTTCAACCCATACTTGCCTTGGAAACCTGAAAATCACTTAACAAATATATCAAGGCACCAAATGAGATTAAAGTGAATAAACTTGACTAAATTAAGCACAAAAGAGCATGTTTTCACTTTCAAGCACAATTTAGGAAGAAATCTCAAAAGCATGCTACTTAGGTGAATAAATGTGGGTTTATGTGATGGAATCCACTCAAATCAAACCAAAAATATCGTAAAATATGGATTCATCAATTTTTCCACACTTAAACCAAGCATGTCCTCATGCTAAACCAACCAAAGGAGATGAATGAAGGGGTAATTATTAATGCAACTACCTACATGCATGTAACTATACTAAATGCTATCTATATATATATCTACACTATGATTCCTATTGAGTTTGGCAAAAACAAACAAAAGAATCTCAATCAATCCAAAGTAGGAACTTAGGGCCAAGACAAGGAAAATATAGCAATATGATCAATGTCCAAAGATTGATTTGAAATTTTCAAAATTAAGTTCAACAACTTAGAATTAAGCAATTGAAACTCTCACCGGATGTGTTTACACTCTAATCGCTCAGTGTGTAGGGTTTAATCACTCAATCCTCCTTTAATCATGTTTCTCAAAGATTTGCAAGTAATCTAACAATCAACTAATACTTGATGAATGAATGCAAATATCATGAGGACTTTTGTGGGTTGTAATGGGTCTTAGGGAAGGGTAGGATTAATATGGTTTAGTTGGCTAATAAATTGGATCTTTGATTAACTCAAGTTTCCCACCTAATCCTATATTATCCCATATACATAACAAAACAACCTAACTACCCATTTATTATCTTTCTCACATTCACTCATGCATACTCTTTCCAATTCAACTACATATGCGTCTCTTATTTACATTCTTATTATCATTTCTCTTTCTTTTATTTTTCTCTTTTTCTTCCTTTTTTTTCTTTTTTTTCTTTTTTATTTTCTTTTCTTTTCTTATTATCAACAAAAAGATATGCATATGTTTTAACCAATAGATGCATGAGTAGTTACCCATTTTGCCATATTTTCAATGAACACCCAAAGCTAACTAACTACCAATATTTCCCACAAATTCTCCTTACACTTGATTAACACACACACTCAAACCCAAGCTAATCAAAGATACACTCAATGGATATAATGGTTTTTCACTTAGGGTGAATGATGTGCTTATAATGAGAACAAAGGGGAATTAAAGGCTCAAAAAGTAGTTTACAAAGATAGATGCAAGGGTTGGCCATATGGGTTAGTGAGCTATACAAAGATGGCCTCAATCATACTAAATGCAATCCAAAACAACAAATATAGGACATATAGACTAAAGCAAATCTAAGACACAATCATAAAAGGAGTTTATCACATAAGAACAAAAAATTGTGGTTGAAAATGTGCAACCACACAATTAAAGCTTAAATCTCACTTGGTATTTGTTCAAGCTCTTTTCTATGTTCCATAAAAAGATACTTCAAGCAAGTTCAAAAACAAGTTTCAAATCTAATCAATGGAATGCCCTAAAAAGGGGTTTCTTGAAAATTCTTTGTTGTTTTACCAAAACTTATTTACTATATACATGTATGTATGTATGTTGTGATGGATGCAATTTCAAAATCTTTCCTAGTTCTATTCCTAATTTTGACCAAGCAAAAATTAACATCAACAATTAGGACAAAATCAAACTAGGTGCTATACTTTTCACGTCATCCAATCACAATTTCTATCTATAAAATATATACTAAGAAAAAAGATACAAAAATGTAATAGATATAAACTATGAATAGTCTAAGACATATATACTAGAAGGAAATGCAATGCAATAATAAAAATTACTCCAAATATATATAAGAAACCTACTAAAAGAAGTAAAAATAAAGTGCAAGGTGTTTGGGAAAAGAAAGTTTACACCCCAAAATGGCGAATCCTCCCCCACACTTAAGCGTTGTATGGTCCTCCATGCACAAACAAAATCCGGGGAGAATGTCTCTCAAGAGCTCCACCTTCGGTTGGCGGATGCGGGAGCTTGGGTTGTGTGGAGATTGCCAAGTCCATGTATGCTCGACATCTCCTTCCTCGGTGTCCTCCTCCTCTCCCGGCTCCTTGCCTTTATGTCTCATCCTCAAAAAGAAGAGCAAAGTATAGTTAGGACTCATAGGGCAAGTAGCACAAAAGGGTAAAGGAGAGAGTAAATACGCATCTAATTGAGGAATTTTGCATAGTGGCATGGAATGCACACAACGGCCGGCTAACGTGGCATCCACACAATGAAAAAGTAAGCATGAGTTCCTCAACTAAATGACCTAAGATGCAACTAAGAGATGAGTGTCATTCAAGCACATGCAACTTAGGCAACTACAACAAGAGTGAATTGAATGTAGGAATTATTGGATATTGAAGTTGTGCAAGTGAAAGCACAAGAGTGATACAAAATAACACAATAAACAACAACCAATCCATTAATGAAAAGAAAACTACTTATTCATCATGAAAAACAAGGAAAAAGTCACATGGTATAGGTACTTGTTACAAAAAGTGATACACTTGATAGCAATCAAGTTAGGCCACTCAAACAAATGCAAAGCATTAAAAAGAAACAAGCACTGGACATGTGATCCATATGATATGAAAATCAAGATGAACAAGTAATTTCAACTCAATTCACCAAAGTGAAAGTGCACAATTCAAGATGCCAAACAAGGATAAAGTTTAATGTATATGGTAGCTACAACATATGAATCAAACTCACAATTCATCTAGCCATTTAAACAAGGCTTTTAATGCTCAGTGCACGTATTTATCACACTTGAAACCAAATTCAAGCAAGAAGCAACCCAATTAATGTTAAACAAACACTTGCAACTTATTTATTTGTTAAACAACTAAACTAAAGTTAATATAATTACCAAAATAAAAATGGAATGCAAACAAAACAAAGTAAAATAAGTAGAAAAGAAGGCAAAAGCAAGAGGAGAGAGATGGAAGAAAGATGAAGAGAAGAAGTAGAGAGAAAGAAGAGAAGAAATATAAGGGTGAGAAAACAGGGGCATGCGTACACATGGGCATGTGTGCGTACGCACACTTAGCGAATCGGGGGAGGTGTGCGTCCGCACCAGGTGTGCGAACGCTATTGGTAGAAGAGGGAGTAAGAAGTGTGCGTGCGCACAAGGGTGTGCGCACGCACAGAAGAATTTTTTTTTCTTTTTTAGGGAAAGGATCATGTGTGCGTGCGCACACAGGTCCGTGCGCACGCAGAAGAGCGTAAGGGCAGGGGTTTAGACGCACAGGCTGTGCCAACGCTCCCACCAGAGTGGTTGCAAGTTGGCATGTGATAAACCATTATTTTATGGTTTATATTGTGTTTAATTGTGTGGTTTTATCAAATCTTTACCCACTTATTCATTAAATTAGCATGTATTTACAATTCCTTCCCAAAATTATTCCATGGTTGAAAACTGCTTCCTAGAGACTTTTAATTATCAATTTTAATTCTCCTTTATTGCATTCGATGCCTTGATTTGTGTGTTAATTGTTTCAGGCTTTATAGGGCATGAATGACTTGGAGATTGGAAAGGAGGCTTGCAAAAATGGAAGGAACACAAGAAATTGAGGAGATGACCAGCGAGAAGCGACGCGGATGCATGGCTCACGCGACCGCACGAATTAGAGGAAGTTGCAGTGACGCGCTCGCGTGCCTGACGCGAACGCATGGATTGGAAACTGCACAGGTGACGCGAATGCGTGGACGACGCGCACGCGTGGCAAGGCAAACGCTTGATGACGCGAACGCGTGGATGACGCGATCGCGTGACGTGCGCGATCTGCAGAATCTGTAGAATTCACTGGGGGCGATTTTGAACCCTGTTTTGACCCAGTTTTTGGCCCAGAAAAGCAAATTAGAGCCAGGGAACATGCAGAGACCAAGAACAACATTCATTTCGGCATAATTTTAGTTTTTAGATCTGAATTTACTCCTCCTCTAGGTTTTCTCTCTACACATTCATAGTTCTTAGGATTTTTTTGACTTTGTTGCTTTTTGGATTGGGATATTGAGAATAGTTATTACCTCCGTCAAGACTTCATCATTCTAGTCTGTTTCCTTACTTGTTACTTACTCTTTCATATCCTTAATTTATTCAGAGTTACTATTGGATTATTTTTAGAATTTATTAATACAAGAACTATTTTTATTTTTAATTGATCCTTTTTATTATTATTTATCATGTCTTTCTTTATTTCCCTTTCTTATTTCGTGGATTTTACATTCATAATGAGCGAGTAGTTCCATAACTTGATTGGGAGTTGGTTGAAAGGAGAACCTTGAGTTGGAATGCTCAAGAGTAAAATTATAATTGGGTTTAGCGTTGGGTCGCCCTCTAGTCACTAACACTAGTCCTTCCCAAGGGAGAGGATTAGAACTTGTGAATAGAAACTGACTTCCAACTTGCTTAACTTTCCTTTATCTGGTAAAGGATAACTGAGTAGGCAACCTTCAATTATCAATTTGATCTTGGGAAAACTCCAACAAGGATAGGACTTCCGACTAATCTACTCCCGGTCAAGGTTTTTATTTAAATTACACAAATTCTCTGATATAATTTTCTGTCTATCAAACTCAACCCCTTTTGGAAAACATCTGATTAATAAAATAGCACATCTTTCTGCAACTCGTTGGGAGACAACCTGGGATCCATACTCCCAGTATTTTAATTCTAATTTTGTGACAACCCTTCTAAATTGATAAGTGGATTTTTGGTTGGTTAAGAACTATACTTGCAACGTATCTCCTATAATAATTTCTTACCTCACCAATTTCTGCCACGTCAGTATGCGGACGCACAAGTCTGTGCAGCCACACATACAGCGTGAAAAAGGGTATGTGTGCGTACGCACGAGTGGGTGCGCACGCACAGGTCGCAGAAAGCAGGGGAACGCACGCGCACAAGGCGTGCTGGCGCTGCGAACAGAGGGCAAAATCATTCATGTGCGTGTGCACAGGTCGGTGCGCACGCACAGGTCGCAGAAAATAGAGGTTGTGTGCGCACGCACGGGTGGGTGCGTACGCACAGATGCCCTGTTTTGCAAAAAAAAAAATTTTTCAAAATTCTAAGGTACCAAGCCTTATTTCAATCAAAACTCAACACCAAAACATGCAAGAACACATAAATTCATGATTCAAACCAAAACTAACTTACAAATCTCAAAATTAAACTAATTCTAAGCTAAGCAAAACAAGCAAACATGCAATAAAGCCAAAAAATATATACAAAAAGAGAAGAGTAGGAATGATGTTACCAAGCACTTTTATTTAATGTCTTTAAGTTAGACAATTGGGAGAGCCCTTGCTATGGTGGCTTGTGCTTGACCTTCCCACCAAATGCTTGAATCTCCAATGTCATCCAGGATCCCAATCCTAACCATTAACAAAGACAATAAAAAAACAAACTATTTACATATTAACATATTTACAATAGCCCATAACTTACAACATTGCAACTCTCCTGCAACGGCGCTAAATTTGACAGTGCCCAAATACACGGGTTTGAATTTTTCACACTAAAGGTGGAATTTGTCTGTTGCAAGTATAGTCCAAACCCAATAATTGAACATCAATCAAATAATAAATTCAAATCAAATATAAACCGAGAGTAATTCAACCGAGAGTACTTAACTCCCAAGTCGTCTTCCCTAGGAGTTGCAATTGAAATGTACAATTATTGGCTATGAGAGAGCATGGGGGATTGGGAATGAAAGCAAGAGAGCAAGGAATGTAAAATGCAAGAAAGCAATAAATATGCAAGGAATGTAAATGGCAACTCTTGGAAAGAATTGGGGAATTTAGGATTCCTATCCTTGTTTTGGACCACAAACATGGCAATTGTGTGGAATCAATTCAAACTAGTCAATCCTCCTTGAGAATTAGTCAAAATGTGTAATTGATCTCAATCCATAAGTCCTAGTCAACTCACTAATTACTTAGTGAAAGACTAGCATCAATGGAAACCAAACCAATCAACTATTCTCATACAATGCAGAATAGACATCCACAACTCAATTCCACCCAAACACCCAATTTCTCAACCAAGAGTGTGAAAACTAAACATGCAAGAATTTAAACATCAAAGCAATAAAAGTCAAAGCAATTAAGTGCAAGAAAAAGAAATGGCAAGAAAGTAACTTAACATGCAAGAAATTAAATGAAAGCAAGTAAAAGTCAAAGCAATAAAACTTCAAAAGCAAGAAACCTCTTGGCAAGTAATTGAGGGCTAAGGCTACCTATCCTAGTCATTGACCACAAACACATGATGATTATGAAGAGTTAATCCTACTTAGTCAACCTTACATCGAAGATAAGTCAAATAGGCATAATTAATTTCAATCCCTAAGTCCTATGTCAACACTAAGGGGTCACATAGAGTCAAGGGATACCAAATCAACTAACTAATCTAATATATCAAACAAGAATGGACATCAATGACTCAAGGGACACCAAAGTCAACAATTTCAAGCCAAGAGTGGAGAAAAACTAAATAAAAACTAAGCCAAGCATTTTATCAAACACTTGGTGTGCATGAGAATAAAATAATATTAAAATACATTAAAATAAATTCTAAAGCTACCAAAGCAAGAAAATGACAATGACAACTAAAGGAAGCAATAAATGACATGGAAACATAAATTTGCATTAATTGGAATTAAAATAACAAAAGTGTTCATTACATGAAAATCAACATAAAAGAGAAAATAACAAAAGAGATGAAGAAGATAAAGACAAGAAAGTATAGAAACATAAAGAAAACTACATTAAAATAAGAATTAAAGTGCTGAAATTAAAAGGAAACTAAGCTAAAAACCCTAGTTCTAGAGAGAGGGGGGGAGCTTCTCTCTCTAGAAACTAAGAAAAAACATAATAAAAACTATACCTAATTGCCCCCTTCATCCTTCTTCAATTTGGCCTTAAATAGCTTCAAAAAATGAGTTGGATTGGGTTTAAGGGGCCTAAAAATCGTTGCCATCAAGTTACAATTAATGAGGTCACGTGCCCCCTGTGTGGACGCACAGATGTGTGCGTCCGCACACATGCTGAATCCTAACTTGTGCGTACGCACAAGTACCTGTGTGTACGCACACTTAGACTTATGTCCACTATAGCAAATTGTAAATCATTTTGAAGCCCCAGACGTTAGCTTTCCAATACCACTGGAACCGCCTCCTTTGGACTTCTGTAGCTCAAGTTATGACCAATTTAGTACAGAGAAGTCAGGGCTGGCAGCTTTCCAAATCCTTCATTTCTTGAATTCTTCCTTTTTTCATGCTCTTTTCCTCACTTCTTCAACCCATACTTGCCTTAGAAACCTAAAAATCACTTAACAAATACATCAAGGCACCAAATGGGATTAAAGTGAATAAAATTGACTAAATTAAGCACAAAAAAGCATGTTTTCACTTTCAAGCACAATTTAGGAAGAAATCTCAAAAGCATGCTATTTAGGTGAATAAATTTGGATTTATTTGATGGAATCCACTCAAATCAAACCAAAATATATCGTAAAATATGGATTCATCACCACTTAAATGAAGGAGGTGATAGTGCTTCTTGTATGATCTCCACCTCTTCAAGTCTTTCAACCACTTTTTCTAATTCCTTGAATTCAACCTTCTCCACTTGCAACTCATGCTTCAATTCCTCTTCTTTCCCTTATGGTTCCAAGCTCTCCTCTACTCCACATGCTTCAATTGGAGTTGGTTCTTTACTTTTATCCGTGGAGGTGCTTGAATTGTTGGAAGAGTGTAGTGAGGCTAAGTGGGATAGGGCTCCAGCTAAGGTAGCCATGATGTTGTCTTACTTCTTTTGGTACTCTTCTTGCTCTTGAAGGAAGTATTGGAATGCTTCCTCCATTGAAGGTTGTGGGGATAAAGAAGGTTCAACATGTGGAAGAGGGTTCTCATATGTTGAAGGTGGTTGGCATTGATATGAATTTTGAAGTGGTGTGGAGTATTGGTGTTGGAATTGTGGCAGTTCTAAGTGTGGTTCATATGGTTGTTCATTAGGTACATAAAGTTGATGGTATGGTGGGTAAAGGTTAGACTCGTGTGGAGGTGTTTGGTAGTAGTGTGATGTGGCTTGTGAGTAAGGTTGATCATAGTGTTGAGGGTTTGATTGGTATTGGTATGCATCAAGAGGTGGATAGTAGCCATAAGGATGTGGAGGAGGTTCTTGCCAAGAGGGTTGCCTAGAAGCATATAGTTCCTCACTCAATTGATCCAACAATTCATGATTTATTCTATCATTGAGGTTCTCATTGAGGTTCTTAATAGAATTCCTTCGTTGCAAGTATAGTCCAAACCAACAACTAACTCTCAATCAAATTTTAAAATAAGTTACAATTCAAATCAAATTAACCGAGAGTATTTAGACTCCCGGGTTGTTCACCCTAGGAGTTGCAATTAAGGTGCTCAGTTATTGGGTATTAGGGAATATGGGGTTGGGATTGCAAGAGAAGCAAATAATGTAAATAGCCAGAAATTAAATAAACATGCAAGAAATTGAAGTCAAAGCAATTAAATTCAAGGCAATTGATCAAGAGAAAGGGAAATTCAAATGCTAAGAAACCTCTTAGGAAGGATTGAGAGCTAAGGTTACCTATCCTAGACATTGACCACAAACACATGATGATTATGAAGAGTTAATCCTACTTAGTCAATCCTACATCGAGGATAAGTCAAATAGGCAAAGTTGATTTCAATCCTCAAGTTCTAGTCAACTCTATTAATGGGAGACTTAGTGTTAGAGAAAACCAAATCAACTAACTACTCTAATATATCAAGCAAGAATGGACATCAATGACTCAAGGGTCACCAAAGTCTCAATTCCAAGCCAAGAGTGAAGAAAAACTAAGCTAAAACTAAGCCAAGCATTTTTATCAAATACTTGGTGTACATGAAAATAAAAACATATTAAATTGCAATAAAAATAAAATCTAAAACTATCAAATACAAGAAAGTAATAATAACAACTAAAGAATGCAATAATAACATGGAAAGATAAATTTGCATTAAATGAAATTAAAATCAATAGGAGTGTTCATAACATAGAAGTGATAAAATAAAGGAAATAGCAAGAGAAATAAAGAAGCTCAAGACAAGAGAGCATGAAAACATAAAGAAACTACACTAGAACAAGAATTTTTACCTAAATTCTAGAGAGAAAGAGGAGCTTCTCTCTCTAGAAAACTATGGCAACAACATAACAAAACTTAAAACTAAATGCTCCCCCATTGCCTCCACTTGAGTTAGGGTTGAAATAGCTTCAGAAATGAGTTGGATTAGGTTTTGGGGCCCAAAATTCGCAGCCAGCGAATCGCATTAATGAGGTCACGTGCTAGTACTTGTGCGTAGGCACAGACGTGTGCGTACGCACACTTTCAATTTTTCCACTTGTGCGTACGCACGTAAGGTTGTGCGCACGCACACTTTTTGACTCTCACTTGTTTGTACGCACACATACTTGTACGTGCGTACACCTGCTGAAAGCTCCAAACTTCTTTTCTTCATTATTTCTCCACTTTGGCATGCTTTTTTTTCTCACTTCTTCAATCCATATTAGCCTTGTAAACCTGAAATCACTCAACAAAATCGTCAAGGCATCAAATGGAATTAAAGTGAATAAAATTTAGCAATTAAGGGCCTAAAAAGCATGTTTTCACTTTTGAGCACAATTTACGGAGAGTTTACAAAACCAAGCTATTTCATTGAATAAATGCAAGGAATGTTGATGAAATCCATGCAATTAGAGCAAATGAATACCATGAAACGTGGATTTATCACAGCTCTCCTCCTAAGTGTCCTCCATAGTCTGAGCCATGGCAACGCCATAGGATTCTCTGTGCCTTTTCTTCAGACACACAGCGTCGGATTATCCCATCTGAACATCTCTTAAAGAGATATGGTTCATCCCAGAAGTAGTATTTTCCATCATGCATGAATTTCCGGGCTTGCTGCCTGTTAAACTCCTTGGGAATGAACCTTATAGCCTTGTAATTTGCAATATCTGCAAACCAAGGTGGTGTCCGGATGGCATAGAGTTGCTCATCTGGAAAGGTTTCGAATAGGTTAATGGAGGGAGGAGAAGTCCCTGCCATTGGTTTAATCCGAGACAAGTGGTCTGCCACTTGATTTTCTGTATCCTTTCTGTCTCTAATTTCTATATCAAACTCTTGCAGGACTAATACCTATTGATGGCAGAAAATCACATCCACACAACTACCAGCAAGTATACCGGGTTACATCAAGTGGTAAAACTCACAAGAGTGAGGTCGATCCCACAGGTATTGATAGATCAAGCAATTTTAGTTGGGTGATGAGTTTAGTCAAGCGAAATATTGAAAGAATTTGGTGAAATTGACCTGACAGAATGTAAATTACAAGAAATGTATAGTGCTAAAAGTAAATTGCAAAATGTAAATGGTGGAAACTTAAATGGCAAGAATCTAAAGGGCTAAAACTTAAAGAGCAAGAAAGAAAAACAGCTGAAAAGTAAATAACATGAAAGTAAAATCAACAATGTAAATGACAATAGAATGTAAATTGCATGAAATATAAATGGGAGTTGGGTGTTGGAAAATTAAAGGAAGCAATAAATTCAAGGGAACTAAAGTGAAGAACAACAAAGAGAAAGTTTCATTAGGGATTCGAGATATCATAATCCATCATGAATCAAATGGGTCTCAACTTCATTCTCAATCATATGAAGTAGATCTATAGCAGATTGTAATTGATTGAGTCCCAATTCCTTGGCAACCCAATCTCTCTAAACACAATCAATTTGCCAATTTCTTGATCTAATTGTCATGAGAAGAGGTTAAGTGCATTCTCTTATCCATAAGCCACACAAATTCTCAAGACCTCAATTCCTCCCGAGTAGTGTTGGTCAAGAGAATTATGAGGGATAGAGCTTCAATTCTAATCTCTATGATTCCCCTTCCAAGGCTCACATAGAGATTCAATTGATCAAACCTCCTTCCGGAGTGAGTAAATCACAATAAATATAGAAGGTATCCCTTAGCCACAACAAGCGGATTGAGAAGAAGAAGAATTTCATTCAATCATGTGAATTACAATAGAGCTCCTCCTCATAATGATTGAGGTTGAGTGAATCATATCTCTAAGAACAAGTACAGGAAATTTAAATTGCATGAAAGTAAATTAGAACTCAATACGAACTCAAAAGTAAAATTGCAGAGAGGAAGAAGTGAAAGGAATTAAAATTGCATGAAAGTAAATGAAACTCAATACAAACTAAAATGTAAAATTGATAAAAAGAAAAGTGTATCAAAAGAAACTAAAATTCTAAGCTCTATGGAGTCTCTAAACCTCCAAGTTGCTAGAGAGCTCTGGAGTCTCTAATTCTCCAGCCTACTTTTTCACTTCAAAAACTCTTCTATATATACTCTTCTTCTCATCTTCAAAATGGGTCTTCATGTACTTGGATGTGGGTTTTTGGCCTTGATTGAAGCAAGTTAGGAGTGGTTCTTTGTGACGTTGACATTGGCGTTAACTCACTAACGTTCACACGTTTGCATGGGTGCCATTGAAGTTGGAATTGGCCTTGGCGTTAGTGACCAACGTTAGTGTACTAACGTTGGCACTAACGTTGCATGAATAAGCTGCTGGGAGCATTGCCACTGGCATTGGTCACCAACGTTGGTGCACCAACGTTCTTCATGTCACGCGTACGCGTGACCCACGTGTATGCGTGACCCAGCATTGGCGTGCAAACGCTAGAGTTCAAGACACAACGTTGGTGCGCCAACACTCTTCTCACGTGTGCGTTTCACCCACGCGTACACGTGGTTTTCAATTTCCACGCTTACGCATACGCGCCGCTCACACGTGCGTGTCGCAGCCAATTTTTCCAATGAATTTCTCCTGAAATTGTCGAAGACATTGGTGTGCAACGTTTGTGGCAACGTTTGCACACCAACGTTGGCACCTTTTTTTCTTAGCAACGTTGTTAGCAATGTTGGTGAGCCACCTTTGGGCCACCAATGTTGCTTGTGAGGCTTGGCACGTTGGTGAGCCATCTTAGGCCACCAACGTTGCTCATTCTCTTCCTTGGAACGTTGGTAGGCAACGTTGGTGGGCTAACTTTGGCCACCAGTGTTGCTTTCCCTTCCTAGTGCCAACGTTTGTGGTAACATTGGTGGACCAACTTTGGCCACCAACGTTGCCTTCTCTTCCTCTGCCAAGATTTGTGGCAGCGTTGGTGAGCCAACTTTGGCCACCGACGTTGCTTCCTCCTCCTTAAGCAATGTTCATGGCAACGTTGGTGAGCCAACTTGGGCCACCAACGTTGCTTGCTCTGCTTCTTCTTTGCCCTTTTCTTGCTTCTTCTTACCTATCATCAACCAAACAAAATGCATCAAAGTATTGCCATAATCACAAGATAATGCATCATTCATTGCATCAAGTAATTCTTGCATAAATATGTTTGATTGAATCAAGACATACATACATTTCTTATCCAAATGCTTACTGATAAACCCCAAATTTGTGGTTTATCTTGTGTTGAATCTAGGAGATTTTATCAAATTTTCTCACATTTATTCAATGAAATAGCATGGTTTTGTGAATTTCTCCTAATTTGTGCTTAAGACTAAAAACATGCTTTTTAAGCCTTTAAATAGTTAATTTCAATTCACTTTAATTCCATTGGATGCCGTGATATGTTTGTTAAGTAATTTTAGGATTAGAAGGCAAAGATTGGGTTGAAGGAATGAACAAAAAGCATGCAAAAATGGAGAATTCATAAAGAAATGAGGATTTGCTGAACTGAAAGCCACGCGCATGCGTCACCCATGCATACGCATGAGAAGGAAATTCGCCCACGACGTGTACGCGTCACCCACACGTACGTGTGACCAGGAAAGTTGCAAGCGACACGTACGCGTGACCCATGCGTACGCGTGACAAGTAGCACGTGACCAAATTAAGGGCAATACGCTGGGGGCGATTTCTGAGCTCAAGGAGGCCCAAATCCAACATATTTTTTATGATTTTGAACCCAAGGATTGCAAGGGAATGGGGGGGAGGGGGAGAAGTCAATAGTGTAGTTTGGCACCATGTTGTAGGTTAGGATTCTAGAGAGAGAAGCTCTCCCTTCTCTCTAGAATTTAGGGTAGTTTAGGTTAAACTTTCTTAGATCCAACTTTTAATTCTTGTTTTGATTTAGTTTTCCCTTTTAATTTCTTGTTGTTATATCTTTACTCTTCTAGTTTTACTTGTTATTTCTTTTATTTTGTTGCTTTTATGTTCATGCACTCTTGTTGATTTCAATTTCCTTTTAATGCAATTTTATGTTTCCATGTCTCTTTTATGTTTATCTTCATTGTTATTGTTGATTTCTTGCTTATGTTAGTTATGGGTTCCATTAATTCTTGCATTTTGGGATGTTTACTTTTATTGCACTCTAGGTATTTGATAAAATGTTTTCTCTAGTTTTAGAGTAGTTTTCTTTACTCTTGGCTTAGGCTAAGGGAATTGAGTAACCTTGAGTCATTGAGTCTCAATGAATTGGTGATTTGAGAACCCTATGTGGTCAAATTGATACCCATTGACGCCAACCCACTACTAAGCTAATTAGTAGGTAGGTTGGGACTATGTGATGATGTTGATCAAGCCTATTTGACGTTCTTCAAGCTTAGGAGTAGACATTGTACGTACTTAAAGCTTAGAAGTAGACTTAATGGGTTGGTCCCTTATAATTGTCAATATATGGTTTGTAGACAAGGATGGTGATCTCAATTTCCCATATCCTAACCAAGAGCTCTTTCCATTTCCTTTATTTAGTTAATTGTTCATTTACTTTTATTGCCATTTATTTTCTTGCCAAATATAAAATCAAACCCCCTTGCCCCTTTTTATAGCCAATAATTGATCACTTCATTGCAATTCCTTGTGAGATGACCCGAGGTTTGAATTCTCGGTTAATTTTCATTGGGTTTGTACTTGTGACAACCAACAATTAAAATTTTATTTGATGATCGATTATCAGTTTGGGCTATGCTCACAACGAAATTATTTTGTTAAATTCCGAACCGGTATAAATCCTCAGTATCAAGTTTTTGGCGCCGTTGCCGGGGAATTGCAATGGTGTTATATTATTGGCTATTGTGAATATGTTCATATTGTGAATATCCTACTTTTTGGTTATTTCTTGGTTTTGCTAGTACTTAGGAGTTCACTTTTTCTTTACTTTTTGATATTCTTTGTTTTGATTTCCTCTTTTCCATATGAATTCCTACCCTTGTGGTTTTGGATATGGTCATGACTATGTTGTAGGTAATGAAAACTTTAATGATGGATCACATTATGGGAGGGAAGAATTCTTGAGAAGGGAGCCACATCCATATGAGCAATCTTCATGGCAATCTCCTCAACCAAGCTACCATGATTGCAACCCTTCCTATAATGCATATCATTCCCATGGATATGATAGTTCTTATCATGATTATGCCACTCTACCACCGTCATTCCAAACACTATACTTTCAACATAGTGCTCAACCACCATACTCTCAATCCATATCCTATTACTACCAAACACCTCCATATGATCCTAACCCATAACCACCATACCAACTACCTTGTGAACCATATGAACCATATGTAGAACCACCCCAATTCCACCACCAATAACCTCAAGAACCACCACTTCACTATTCTTACCAAGATAAATCACCTCGCATATATGAGAACTTTCAACCACAAGATGAATTCCCTTTTTCACCACAACCCTCCATGGAAGAATACCCATATCCATCAATCCAAGAGCAATATGATCCCACCTATGCTAGTCAAGCGGAACAAGAGCCAAGGGATCACTTCAAGGAAGTAATGGATCGACTCCAAGCAATCATCCATCAAAGAGAGCAAAAAGAAGCCCAAAATATGTACGAAGCTATCGAGGCTAACCTTGCCAAAATTAAAGCCAACTTGGACTCATGGAATTCATACTGTAAACAAAGCATCTCCGCAGATGAATATGAGAAATTAACCGAAGAGTGGATCATGAAGGAGATTTTTGAATCCCAACATGAGGACAAGGAGATGGGTTATATCTTGCAACAAGTGGATGAGGAAGAGATTGTTGAAGAAGAAGAAATGGTTGAAGACCTAGGCAAAGTTGAACAAGAGGTGGATTTCAAGCTTGATGACACTTCCACATCAAGTAATATTGATGATTTTGTGGAAGTTGTTAAACCTTCTTCCATTGAACTTGAAATTGATGTTGAGGAGGATAATGTGCAACCTCCTAGGCATATTGTGGATGATGAAAGATTGGAAGAAGTTGAGCAAGTGAAGAGTCCTACTATTGAAGATGATTCCATACCAACCAATGTGCTAATTGAGATATTTGAGCCTTCCTCATTGTATTGTGAAATTGATGTTGAGGGGGCTAGAGCACAACCTCTAATACATGACTTGGGTATTGAGGAATGTGTAGAAGAGGTTAGTGAACAAGGAATTGAAGTTGAAGACACTTGCCAAGAGGTGGAGATAGCCAAGGAAGAGCACAAGGGAATGACACTTGCAAGATCATTGAAACCATCCCTTCCTAAGTCACCATCCAATACAACATTCAAGTCGGTAAAATTCTTATCTCTAATTTTCATTTTCTCACTTGAATATGGTTTGATTGAAACGGATGGTCAACTTAGAGCTTTGTGTGAATTGGAGAGTAAAGTAGAATTGTGTAGTGGTTGAAAAAATGATGTTAGGCTCATTAAGGTTGAACTCTCAAGGCATAGGTACCATGGTTGGAGGAATGCTAATTTATGTGGGTTTAGGAGGAGATTTGGTGTTTATTTGAGAATTCGGATCAATTGCCACTCGGATAGACTCATGATGATCAACTTCAAGATGGGAGTGAAAACAAGGTTTGAGAACCCGGACTATAATATGAGGATCAACTTTGGGAGCTCCAAGCTTGTGAAGGACTCCATCAAGACTTGGTGCAACTCATTGGAAATCTTGGAGCACAATGGAAGACCAAGCATTGGTGGGAGTTCCAAGATGAATTCAAGCACAAGCCACCTTGACAAAGAGCCTCCCAATTGTCCAACTTAAGGACTTAAACTAAAAGTGTTAGGTGGCAGACACCCCACCATGGTAAACTCTTTTCAATTCTCTTGTAGATATAATCAATGAATTAATTGAGTTGCCATTGTAGGTAGATTTTCTTATTTTCTATACTCTTATACATTTTGCTTTGATTGATAGGTTGTTTGTTAGATTCAGGTTTTGATTAGCATACTTGTTGTTGAATTGTGTTTTTCTTGAAGTATAAGTTTTGTTTGTAGTGTATGTGAAAATTTTTCAAAAACCAAAAGAATTGTTGTTAAATTTGAATTTTAGTTTCTTTAGAATGTTCATAGGTTAGGAGAGTGCCCTATTTCTATTTTATGTTTCAAAAAAAAAGAGTCGTCGCATGCGTCGGCGTGGACGATGCGTACGCGTCGATGCGTTTCCACAACTCCTGGTATAAAAACCAGAGAGTTACATTGGAATTGTGCGATAATGGCGCTGGGAGGACAGTCCTTCCCACGCGTGAGCGTCGGTGATGCGTACGCGTCACTTGTCCATTTCGCACACCCACGCATGAGCGTGGGCGACCCGCACGTGTCGTATGCTGATTTTGCAATTCCTGGTACAAAAACCAGAGAGTTGCGCTGGAATTGTGTGCGTTTTGTGCTAGGAGCACAATGCAACCCACGCTTATGCGTGGGCGACGCGTATGCGTCCCTTCCGTTTTTGCACATCCACGCGCAAGCGTGAACGACGCACACGCGTCACATGCTTTTTCCCTGCTTCCCCCGCGTATGTGTGGGTGAAGCACGCGCGTCGCCCCCGCGCCCTGTTTTTCCCCTATTTTTGTCCCTTTCTTCTACTTTCTTTCCTCTTCCTTCTTCTTTCTTTCTTCTTTCTCCTTTCTGCTCCTTTCTTCTTCCTTTCTTACTTTCCTCTTCTCTCCCTCTCTTCAAAATTCCACTTCTCTTTTTTCTTATTTGTCATTTTCTTTTATATGTTGCATTTGTTTATTTTTGTTCATTGCATTTTAATTTTGTTTTATAGCTTGTTATTATTTTCTTTTCTACGTTTCTGATTTTAATAATGGTGTTGAATTCTCCTACTCAATTGTTGAGATATTCTTGGATTATCTTGGTGCTTTGAGACTTGTTTAGCATTAATTGTAATATTTGTTCCACACACAAGATTAGTGCTTTAATCCTTCCTAACTTAACATTCTTTGTTTTTGTGCCTCATTATCATTGAGTTAGGATGGGACCAAATGCTCTCATGCTTATCACTAATCTTGTTTGTGTCAATTCTTGTTTGAACTTGATGCTTCTGAGTGCTCTTCATACTTTGACTTTACTCTTGCATCAAGTATAGTTGATATGCTATTAGCTCATATTGTTCTCTCACTCACATGTTGTAGCTACTGTGTAGTTGAGACCCTACTCTTATTTGGTATTAGCCCCCGCATATGTTCTATTTGCTTTGATATCTTTGTTGTGGACTTAATTTTCTTTCTTTTTCTCTCCTTTTAGGCTGGCCACCAAGAGGGAAAGGAAAAGCTTTCGAATGGGGTGACAAACAAGTCCCTTTGCACAATCTTTTGTGGAAGCTTATTAGTTGTAGCAACCCGTCCACCTTGCTCTTCTTTGCATGCACCGAGGACGGTGCAAATTTCTAAGTGTGTGGAGGTCGTCCGACCGATCTTCATGGGTAACCACTTCCTCTTAACACCAATTCTTAATATTTTTTGTTAGTTAGTCATTGCATTGCATGATAGGTTGCATGTTAGTTAGAATTTGTATATATTTTACCACTTCTTTTTATGTTAGGACTACTTGGTCAGCGTGATGATTTCTTTTCCAAGAAATTGTTTTAGGGCACCCCACCAATTTGAAAAATTTTTTTGTTGAACTTGCTTGAAGAATTTATTTTGGAACATGGTTTTGAGCTAAGAACACAAGCATATGAGTTTTGACCCCAATTGTGTGGTTACATTATATAACCACTTATTTCCATTCTTGTGTGCATTGTTCTCTTTCTATGATTGTAATCTTTGATTTGTTTGATTCTATATGTCCATTATTTTGTGTATACATGCATTTATATGATTAAGGCCATCATTTCAAATAGCTCACTTACCCAAAATAGCCTACCTTTCATCAATTTTTGTTAGCTAATTTTGAGCCTATTTAATCCCTTTTATTGTTAATTGTAGCACATCACTACCCCTACGTGAAAAACAATAAATATCCTTAATGTGGATCTTTGATTAGCTTAGGTTAGTGAACGTGTGTGTCATTTGGGTATTGGAAACTAGGGGACATTGGTTAAGATAAAAGAGTGTGTTTGTATTTTTATTGAAAATATTGGGAATTGGGTACATATTCATGCATTAAATATGTAAAACGATATGCATTGATACGTTTGTATATACTTTATAAAAAAATGATAAAGAAAAAAATAAAAAAGAATAATAAAAAGAAAAAAAATAGAAAAAGGAAAAAAGAGAAAAAGAAAAGCAATAAAAAGGGAACAAAAATGCCCTAAAGTAAAGTAATAATAATAATGCATATGGAATATGAATTAAAGAGAATGCATGAGTATGTGAAAAAAAGTGAGAATTATGGGTAGCTAGGTATTGTATTAGAATTGTATAGGTTGTTATATGTGTTTGGTGAGAGCTTAGGTTAATCAAAGATGCAAATTTCAAGCTCACTTAGCCATATATATACCTTACCTTTACCCTAGCCCCATTACAACCTATGAATAAGTCCTCATGATAAATGTATGCATGGATTGAATAATTGTTGATTGTTAGATGAAAAACAAATATTGGAAAGCATGATTAAGGGAGAATTGAGTGATCAACCCTATACACTTGAGCGACTAGAACGGATACACTTCCGGTGAGGGTTTGATGCTCAATTTGTTGTTCCCGGCTTTCATGAGCTTTCTTCTTGCAAGTCTATTTAAACTTCATTTTGATATTTGAATTGGTGGGATTCATGAATCATCATGTGACGTTAGCCCTACCTGTTTATACATGCTCTTGGAAGACTGATTTGCTTTTAGCCAAGTAGGTAGAAATATCTTGCATGTAGTTGTATTCATATAGATAAGCGCATTTAGTTTATTTTTATTGAATAAATGTTCATACCCCTTTTCTTATTTTTCTTGGTTTAGCATGAGGACATGCTTGGTTTAAGTGTGGGGAGGTTTGATAAACCTCAATTTCGTGGTTTATCTTGTGTTGAATTTAGGGGATTTTATCAACTTTTCTCACATTTATTCGATGAAATAGCATGGTGTTGTGAATTTCTCCTAATTTGTGCTTAAGAGTAAAAACATGCATTTTAAGCCTTTAAATCGCTAATTTTAATTCACTTTAATTCCATTCGATGCCTTGATATGTTTGTTATGTGACTTCAGGATTAGAAGGCAAAGATTGGGTAGAAGGACTGAGGAAAAAGCATGCAAAAATAGAGAATTCATGAAGAAATGAGGATTTGCTGAACTGAAAGCCACGCGCATGCGTCATGCACGCGTATGCATGAGAATGAGATTCGCCAGTGACACGTACGCGTCACCCACGCGTATGCGTGACCAGGAAAGTTGCAAGTGATGCGTACGCGTGACCCATGCGTACACGTGACAAGTAGTACCTGACCAACTTAAGGGCAATACGCTGGGGGAGATTTCTGAGCTCAAGGGGGCCCAAATCCAACTCATTTCTGATGATTTTGAACCCAAGGATTGTAAGGGAATATGGGGGGGGGGGGAAAGTCAATAGTGTAGTTTTGCACCATGTTGTAGGTTAGGATTCTAGAGAGAGAAGCTTTCCCTTGTCTCTAGAATTTAGGGTAGTTTAGGTTAAACTTTCTTAGATCCAACTTTTAATTCTTGTTTTGATTTAGTTTTCCCTTTTAATTTCTTGTTGTTATATCTTTACTCTTCTAGTTTTACTTGTTATTTCTTTTATTTTGTTGCTTTTATGTTCATGCACTCTTGTTGATTTCAATTTCCTTTTAATGCAATTTTATGTTTCCATGTCTCTTTTATGTTTATCTTCATTGTTATTGTTGATTTCTTGCTTATGTTAGTTATGGGTTCCATTAATTCTTGCATTTTGGGATGTTTACTTTTATTGCACTCTAGGTATTTGATAAAATGTTTTCTCTAGTTTTAGAGTAGTTTTCTTTACTCTTGGCTTAGGCTAAGGGAATTGAGTAACCTTGAGTCATTGAGTCTCAATGAATTGGTGATTTGAGAACCCTATGTGGTCAAATTGATACCCATTGACGCCAACCCACTACTAAGCTAATTAGTAGGTAGGTTGGGACTATGTGATGATGTTGATCAAGCCTATTTGACGTTCTTCAAGCTTAGGAGTAGACATTGTACGTACTTAAAGCTTAGAAGTAGACTTAATGGGTTGGTCCCTTATAATTGTCAATATATGGTTTGTAGACAAGGATGGTGATCTCAATTTCCCATATCCTAACCAAGAGCTCTTTCCATTTCCTTTATTTAGTTAATTGTTCATTTACTTTTATTGCCATTTATTTTCTTGCCAAATATAAAATCAAACCCCCTTGCCCCTTTTTATAGCCAATAATTGATCACTTCATTGCAATTCCTTGTGAGATGACCCGAGGTTTGAATTCTCGGTTAATTTTCATTGGGTTTGTACTTGTGACAACCAACAATTAAAATTTTATTTGATGATCGATTATCAGTTTGGGCTATGCTCACAACGAAATTATTTTGTTAAATTCCGAACCGGTATAAATCCTTGGTATCACTTACTTATTGCCTAAGAAATGCATGAAAACCAAGTACAAACTAATAGAAAAGGCCTGTGAAACTAGCCTAAGATGCCTAGGCATCACCCATCTTATGAGCCTGGGCTTAGAATCCTGCTTAGTGAGTAGATACCTTAGAGCAGCATGGTCAGTGTAGATAATGACCTTAGATCCTACTAGATAGGATCTAAACTTGTCAATAGCATTAACCATTCCAAGTAATTCCTTTTTTCTATTGATATAGTTCTTCTGTGCGTTATTCAGAACACGACTGGCATAGTAAATGACGTGCAGAAGCTTATCATGTCTCTGCCCCAAGACTGCACCAATGGCATGATTACTGGCATCACACATCAATTCGAATGGTAAGTCCTAGTTGGGTGCAGAGATGATAGGAGTAGTGACAAGCTTGGCTTTCAGGGTTTCAAAGGCATACAGAGATTCTTGGTCAAAGACAAATGGAACATTAGTGGCCAAGAGATTGCACATGGGTTTTGCAATTTTTGAAAAAGCTTTTATGAACCTCTTGTAAAATGCTGCATCTCCTAGGAAACTTCTGACTGCCTTGACATTAGTAGATGGTGGAAATCGTTTGATCACTTCCACCTTAGCTTGATCTACTTCTATTCCCTTGTTTGAAATTCGATGCCCAAGAAGAATGCCTTCAGTCACCATCAAGTGGCATTTTTCCCAGTTTAAAACTAGGTTTGTCTCTTGGCATCTTTTCAGAACTAGGGCCAAATGATGAAGGCAGGAGTCAAATGAGTCTTCGAAGATAGAGAAGTCATCCATGAACACTTCAAGGAACTTCTCTACCATATCAGAGAAGATGGATAGCATGCATCTCTGAAAGGGGGCAGGTGCATTGCACAGGCCAAATGGCATTCGCCTATAGGCAAACACGCCATATGGGTATGTGAATGTTGTCTTCTCATGATCCTGTGGATCCACTACTATTTGATTATAACTAGAATATCCATCCAGGAAACAATAAAATGCATGCCCTGCTAGTCTCTCTAGCATTTGGTCAATAAATGGTAAAGGAAAATGATCCTTCCTGGTGGCATTATTGAGCTTTCTATAGTCAATGCACATACGCCACCCTGTAACTATCCTTGTAGGAATCAGTTTATTCTTTTTATTATGAACCACTATCATGCCTCTCTTCTTGGGAACAACTTGGACACGGCTCACCCAGGGGCTATAAAATATGGGATAAATAATCCCGTTCTCCCAGAGCTTAGTGACTCCTTCTGCACTACTTCCTTCATGGCTGGATTTAGTCGTCTTTGTGGTTGCTACACTGGTTTGGCATCATCCTCCAGTAGGATTTTGTGCATGCATCGGGTCAGGCTAATACCCTTAAGGTCACTTATAGTCCACCCAAGGGCGGTCTTATGTGTCTTGAGCACTTGGATTAGTGCTTGTTCTTCCTGTGGCTCTAAGGCAGAGCTTATGATTACAAGATAAGTGTCTCCATCTTCCAGAATGCATATTTCAGAGAAGATGGCAATGGCTTGAGCTCAAGCTTTGAAAGTTTCTCTTTTTCCTTAGGAGTTTCCAGAGGTTCTCTTAAATCAGGCTGGGCATCATTAAGGATGTCATTCAGCCCTTCTTTGAGTCCCGCAGCCATGTTTATTTCTTCCAATAGGGAATCAATGAGGTCAATGCTCATGCATTCCTCTGGGGTGTTTGGATGCTACATAGCTTTGTCAGCATTCAGTACGAACTTTTTCTCATTGACTCTCAGGGTTACTTCCCCTTTTTCAACATCAATAAGTGTCCGTCCTATAACTAGGAAGGGTCTCCCTAGGATAAGGGATGCACTCTTGTGCCCTTCCATATCCAGTACCACGAAGTCAGTGGGAAAAGCAAAGGGTCCAACCCTGACAATCATGTTTTCAACTAGGCTTGATGGTATCTTAATAGAACCATCAGCAAGTTGAAGGCATATGTGGGTTGGTTTTACTTCATTAGTCAAGCAAAGCTTTTCTATTAATGAAGCAGGTATCAGGTTGATGCTTGCTCCAAGGTCACATATAGCTGTCCTTGTACAGGCATTCCCTAGAGTGCATGGTATCATAAAACTTCCAGGATCCTTAAGTTTCTCTGCTAAGTTATTTTGAATGATTGCACTGCACTCTTGAGTGAGGTGGACTGCTTTTGTCTCCCTCCAATCCTTCTTATCACTTAAGATGTTCTTTCATGAACTTAGCATAAGAAGGTATCTATTCAAGAGCATCTACAAAAGGGAACTTGATCTCTAATGTTCTAAGATAATCCACAAAGCGGGCAAACTATTTATCTTTTTCCTCTTGACGGAGTTTCTGAGGAAACGGCATCTTGGACTTATACTCATCAATCTTGATTGATGAAGGCTGAGTGCCTTGTGTATTGGAAATGGGGTTTCTAGCTTGCTTAGGAAGGTTGTTATCAGTATGTGACTGGCCTCCCTTGCTTGGGCGTTCAATGCCCATATTGCTGCCCCCTTCCTAGCATTTAACGCCAGGGATACTGTTCCCTTTTGGGCATTCAACGCCCTTGTTGTTGTCCCTGATTGGGCATTCAACGCCAGGGATGGATACCCCTTCTTGGTGTTGAACGCCAATGACATTCCTCTTTGGGCATTCAATGCTCTCAGGGACATCTTGGACATCAGTTTGGGGTTCCTCTATTAGCTTTTCTTCCCTTGATCTCAGTTGAAAAGCCTGGCATTCCTCTTTTATCTGCCTGGATAACTGTTGCCTTATTTGACTCAGCTGGGCTTTTATATTCCTATTAGAAGCCTGAGTTTCTCGCACAACTTCTTGCAATTCCAGTATTTGCTGGGCAAGGGCGTGTAGTTGCTGAGACAATGGGCCATCTTGTTCTAGAGGGTTAGGTCCAATGGGTATTGCCTTAACCTCTCCTTTCATAGGAGTCTCAGCAGATGAGTACAGATGCTGATTAGTGGCAACTGTCTTAATAAGCTCCTAAGCCTCTTCAATGGTCTTTCTCATATGTATGGAACCACCAACAGAGTGGTCTAAAGACATCTTAGCCATGTCTGAAAGTCCATAGTAGAAGATGTCTAATTGTACCCATTCTGAAAATATTTCAATGGGACATTTTCTTAGCATCCTTCTATATCTTTCCCAGGCATCATGAAGAGATTCATTATCTCCTTCTTTGAAGCCTTGGATTTCTAGTCTCAGCTGGGTTATTTTCCTTGGAGGGAAGTATTGATTTAAAAACTAGTTCACTAGCTGTTTCCAAGTTTTCAAGCTAGATTTGGGTTGGTTATCTAACCACCTCTTTGCTTGGTCCTTTACAGCAAAAGGAAAGAGCAATAGTCTGTAGACCTCTTGGTATACTCCCTCATTGTGTACTGTGTTAGCAATCTTTAAGAAATCTACCAGGAACTCAGTAGGTTCTTCTTGTGGAAGCCCAGAATACTGGCAGTTTTGCTGCACTAAAGTAATTTGTTGAGGGTTTAGTTCAAAGCTACTTGCTCTGATGGGGGGTATGCTAATACTTCTTCCATAGAAGTCCACAGTGGGGTTTGTATAGGACCCTAGAGTTCTTCTGAACTCTTCATTCCCATTTAGGTTCATGATGAAGAAAGGTAGGAGAAGAAAAGGAATTAAGGAATAAGATGTAGGTTTTGATTGAAATATTTTTGTTTTTATTTGATTTATTAATTAAATTAAAAAATAAAGGTTAATTAATTAAAAAGTTTTGAAAATTAATTAATAAATTTCGAAAAAGAAGAGGGAGAAGTGAAGAAGAAATTTCGAAAATTAGAAGAGAGTGAAATTAGTTAGGAAGTTTTGAGAAAAGAAGGAAGAGAAAACAAGTAACTAATTAAGAAAGGTTTGAAAAACAGATAAGATAGAAGATTAGGAAAGATTTGATTTTGAAAATATTTGAAAAATTCAACAAGATAAGATAAGAATTTTTAATTGTTAAAATTTTAAAGAAGATAAGATAAGAAAGAATCAAATTTTAAAAGAAAATATTTGAAAAGAGGTTGAAGACGATAAGATTTGAAAATTGATTTTTGAAAAAGATTTGATTTTGAAATTGAATTTTAAAATTTGAATTTGAAATAAGATAAGATAAGATAAGATTTTTGAATTTTAAAGAAAGATAGAAAGATAAGATAGAAATTTGAAAAAGATATGATTTTTGAAAAGATTTGAATTTGAAATTTAAAACTAAGATAAGATAAGATAATGATTTTAAAATTAAATTTTGAAAAATTGGTTGTAATTTTTAAAAATTGAGATAAAGATAAGAAAAGATATTTTATTTTTTTATTTTTGAATTTAATGAAGAAAAAGAAAAACAACTAAAGGACACCAAACTTAAAATGTTTAGATCTAAAGACACCTAGCGTGCAAAAATTGCAAGGAAAAACACAAAGAGACACCAAACATAAAAATTTTAAGATCAAAACAAAAAGAAAAATAAGAACACTTTGAAGATCAAGAAGAACACCAAGAATTCAAAGAAAACAAGAACATGCAAAAGACACCAAACTTAGCAAAAACAAAGATTAAATAAAAAAAAGAAAAGATTTTTGAAAATTTTTTTATTTTTTTCAAAAGAAAAAGAAAATAAAATAAAAAACTCTAAGAAAATTACTGACAATACATAATCTAAGTAACAAGATAATCCGTTAGTTGTCCAAACTCGAAAAATCCTCGGCAACGGCGTAAAAAATTTGGTGCATAAATTCCCACACTTCATACAACTGAACCAGCAAGTGCACTGGGTCGTCCAAGTAATACCTGAGTGAGTCAGCGTCGATCCCACGAGGATTGTGGTTTGAAGCAAGCTATGGTTATCTTGTAAATCTTAGTCAGGCGGATAGAAAAGTTGATTGATTGTTTAAACGCATAAAATTGGAATAAGATGAAATTACTATGTTTGATTATAACTAGTGATAAGAAGATGGTTAAGGCATGGAGATACTTTGTTCTTCTAAATTAATCTGGTCTTACTGTCTTCTTCAACTTGTGAGTGATTTCTTCTATGGCAGGCTGTATGTGATTGATGCCGGTTGAGAGGTTGGCAATACTCCTCCAGATCTGAACCCCGGGGTTAGTGCGGATCCAGTATGATTGAAGGTGAAGCTGATGAGCGGGGTTTGTCGTGATGGTTTAGAATTTCTCTTATGAAAAGAGTTTCTTCGTTGTAAGTATAGCTTCCAAACCAATAAACAACCCTCCCAATAAAAAATTTGGGTTTGTCACAAAGTTCAACCCCAATAAAAGTAACCGAAGTATTCAAACCTCGGGTCATCTCACAAGGAATGGGCAAACATATGCATCACATTGGTTAGAGTTCCGGGGTTGATAGTCTTGATAAGAGAATTAAACTAAGAACTTAACGAACAAGAAATCTTAAGGTGTAAGAAACTAAATCAAGTACTAAATCAAGGGAACATATGATCTATTTCTATCCTAGAATTAAGCAATTAATTAAATGAAAACTAAACAAATGAGATTTTTGGTTTTCAAATGTGAATAATAAAAGGAACTCTTGGCTAGGCATGGGAATTGGAGTCACCATCCTTGTCTACAACTATAATTTGCCAATTTTGAGGAACACAAACCCACTAAGTCTACCTCCAAGAGCTTTAAGTACGTAATATTTACTCCTAAGCTTGAGGTACGTCAAGTGGCTTGGTCAATCTCAACCCATAAGTCCTAACCAATCTACTAATTAGATTAGTAGTGGGTTAATGTCAACGGGTATCAACTTAACCACAAGGGTTCTCTAATCAACAATCCAATGAGACCCAATGACTCAAGATCACCCAATTCTTATAGCTTAGGCCAAGAGTAAGAAGAACTACTCCATAATCAAAGGAAATATTTCATCAAACACATGGGGTGCATTAACGAAAGACATGTTCAAATTGCAATTAAATTGGAAATTATAAAGACCCACTAACAATTATCTATAAAGAACAACTCAATTAACACTAATAATCACAGAAAACATCAATGTACTCATAGAATTCAAGATCCATAATATTCATAACATGAGAGAGAAATTGGAAAATAACAAGATAACATAACTCAACACAAGATCTAAGCAAAATTAAACTAGAGAATTCAAATTGAGTAATCAAAACTAGAAATTAACACAATCCAATTCAGAATTTTAACAATGGGAGATCCAATCAACTAGATCTAGAGAGGAATAATGGTTTCTCTCTCTAGAAGAACAAGAACAAAAAAAAACTCTCAAAAATTGTGTCCAAGTGTGTAATGAATGATCCCCCCTTTTCCCCTTGAGTTCCTGGGTCTTTTCCATGCAGATTCAGCTTGAATTTAGGCCTTTCCAATCTCAAAAATCGCCAAGCACGATTTCTTTTAATGAGGTCACGTGCAACTCATCACGCGTACGCGTCATGTACACGTGCGCGTCGCTTGAATTTCACGATCCACGCGTGCGCGTCATGCACGCGTGCGCGTCGATGGAGATTTTCCAATCCACGCGGATGCGCCGTTCTTCGCGTGCCACACTCAACTCCTTGCATCCACGCGTGCGTGTGATGTGCGCGTGCGCGTCGAAGCCGATTTCTCCAAAGCCCAATTCTTCATGTTCCTTCCACTTGTGCATGCTTTCTTTCTCTTTTCTTAACCATTCTTACCTTACAAACTCTGAAATCACTGAACAAACATATCACGGCATCAAAAGACAATAAAAGAGGATCAAAATATGTCATTTTTAAGGCAAAAGAAGCATGTTTTCTACCATGAAGCAATATTAGGAAGAGAACACAAAACCATGTAATTTCGGTGAATAAATATCGAAAATATTGACAAAACCCCCCAAATTCTACATAATATAAACCATAAATTTGGGGTTTATCAAACCTCCCCACACTTAAACCGAGCATGTCCTCATGCTAAAGATAACAGACCAAAGATATGGGAGAAAAAGGTTCATGAAGTACAAACTACCTAAATGAATGCATGCAACTAATACAAATGCGTCTATCTACTTGTTCTAGGGCAAATCTATTCTCCAAGAACACATATGAGCCTGCGTCTATCTACTTGGTCAAGGGCAAATCTATTATCCAAGAACGCATATGAGAGTATAGGGCTAAGGTGACATGTAGTCCATGAATCCTACCAATTGAACATTCAAATGAAGTGCATATAACTTGCAAGACGAACGCTTGTGAAAGCCGGGAACAAGAAATTGAGCATCGAACCCTCACCGGAAGTGTATCCGCTCTATTCACTCAAGTGTATAGGGTTCGTCACTCAATTCTCTTCTAATCATGCTTTCCAAGATTTGTCTTTGGTGCACGAAATTGTGTATCACACTTTTCACAACTCGTACCACTAACCAGCAAGTGCACTGGGTCGTCCAAGTAATACCTTACGTGAGTAAGGGTCGAATCCCACAGAGATTGTTGGTTTGAAGCAATCTATGGTTATCTTGTAAATCTTAGTCAGGAAGTCAATTATGTTTATCAGTTGAATTATGAATAACCAGTAGAGCATAAATTAAAAGTTACTTGTTGTGTAGTAATGGAGAATATGTTGGAGTTTTGGAGATGCTTTGTCTTTTGAATCTCTGCTTTCCTCTGTCTTCTGATTCACGCACGCACATCCTCCTATGGCATGCTGTGTGTTGGTGGATCACCGTTGTCAATGGCTACCTTCCATCCTTCCAGTGAAAACTACGCTCACGCGCTCTGTCACAGCACGGCTAATCACCGGTTGGTTCTCGATCCGGTTGGAATAGGATTTACTATCCTTTTGCATCTGTCACTAACGCCCAGCCTTCAGGAGTTTGAAGCTCGTCACAGTCATTCAATCCTTGAATCCTACTCGGAATGCCACAGACAAGGCTTAGACTTTCCGGATTCTCATGAATGCCGCCATCAGTTCTAGCTTATACCACGGAGATTCTGATTAAAGAATCTAAGAGACACTCATTCAATCGGATATAGAACGGAGATGGTTGTCAGGCACACGTTCGTGGGTTGAGGAAGGTGATGAATGTCACAGATCATCACCTTCATCACAGTTAAGCGCGAATGAACATCTTAGATAGGAACAAGCGTGTTTGAATGGAAAACAGAAATACTTGCATTAGTTCATTGAGACACAGCAGAGCTCCTCACCCCCAACAATGGGGTTTAGAGACTCATGCCGTCAGAGAATACAAAGTTTAGATCTGAAATGTCATGAGATACAAAATAAGTCTCTAAAAGTTGTTTAAATACTAAACTAGTAGCCTAGGTTTACAAAAATTGGATAAACCATGATGGATGATGCAGAGATCCACTTCTGGGGCCCACTTGGTGTGTGATGGGGCCCACTTGGTGTGTGCTGGGGCTGAGACTTAAGCAATTCACGTGCAGAGGCCATTTGTGGAGTTGAACGCCAGTTTTTATGCCAGTTTGGGCGTTCAACTCCAGCTTTTGATCCTTTTCTGGCGCTGGACGCCAGAATTGGGCAGAGGACTGGCGTTGAACGCCAGTTTACGTCGTCTATTCTTGTGCAAAGTATGGACTATTATATATTGTTGGAAAGCCCGGGATGTCTACTTTCCAACGCAATTGGAAGCATGCCATTTCGAGTTCTGTAGCTCAAGAAATTCCATTTTGAGTGCAGGGAGGTCAGAATCCAACAGCATCAGCAGTCCTTTTTCAGCCTGAATCAGATTTTTGCTCAGCTCCTTTAATTTCAGCCAGAAAAATACCTGAAATTACAGAAAAACACACAACTCATAGTAAAGTCCAGAAATATGAATTTTTCCTAAAAACTACTAGAAATAGACTAAAAACTAACTAAAACATACTCTAAACTATATGAAATTATCCCCAAAAAGCGTATAAAATATCCGCTCATCACAACACCAAACTTAAACTGTTGCTTGTCCTCAAGCAACTAGACAAATAAAATAGAAGACTAATAGGTTGAGAAGCAATAATATCTCAGAGTTTTTGAATGAAGCTCAGATTCTACTTAGATGAGCGGGACTAGTAGCTTTTTGCTTCTGAACAGTTTTGGCATCTCACTTTTTCCATTGAAGCTCAGAGTGATTGGCATCTATAGGAACTTAGAATTCAGATAATGTTATTGATTCTCTTAGTTCAGTGTGATGATTCTTGAACACAGCTTCTTTCTGAGTCTTGGCCGTGGCCCTAAGCACTTTGTTTTCCAGTATTACCACCGGATACATAAATGCCACAGACACATAACCGGGTGAACCTTTTCAGATTGTGACTCAGCTTTGCTAAAGTCCCCAGTTAGAGGTGTCCAGAGTTCTTAAGCACACTCTTCTTTTTGCTTGGACCTTGACTTTAACCGCTCAGTCTCAAGTTTTCACTTGACACCTTCACGCCACAAGCACATGGTTAGGGACAGCTTGGTTTAGCCGCTTAGGCCAGGATTTTATTCCTTCGTGGCCCTCCTATCCACTGATGCTCAAAGCCTTGGGATCCTTTTCATTACCCTTGCCTTTTGGTTTTAAGGGCTATTGGCTCTTTGCTCTTGCCTCTTGGTTTTAAGAGCTTTTGGCTTTTTCTGCTTGCTTTTTCTTTTTCTTTCTAAATTTTTTTTTCTACTTTTTTTTTTCTGCAAGCTTTGTTCTTTGCTGCTTTTTCTTGCTTCAAGAATCATTTTAATGATTTTTCAGATTATCAATAACATGTCTCATGTTCATCATTCTTTCAAGAGCCAACATATTTTACAGTCTTAAGCAACAAATTCAAAAGACATATGCACTGTTCAAGCATTCATTCAGAAGACAGAAAGCATTGCCACCACATTTAACCAATTAGAATTTGTTTTATTTAAACTCGAAATTTTATTGCTTCTTATTCAAAAGATCTACTATTTTATTCATGTTTAATGATGATGAGAAAAATAGACTATAACTTAATTGGGGATAAAATCAAACTAGACACTAATTACTACTAATGATCATGTAATGAAGACACAGACATAGATAAGCACTTAACATAGAGAAAACGAAAAACAGAGAAAGTAAGAACAAGGAACGAGTCCACCTTAGTGATGATGGCATTTCCTTCTTGAGGCACCAATGACGTTCTTGAGCTCTTTTATGTCTCTTCCTTGCCTTTGTGGCTTGATTCCTAGTGATTTTTGGTATTTCTATCCTCAGTTGCTTCCAATAATTATGTGGAGGGAAGTGCATCCCCTGAGGTATCTCTTGATTTGCAGCCACATGTTCTACCACTGAGCTATAGATCCTTTACATAATTGTTTTACCACACCAAACTTAGAATGTTGCTCGCCATCGAGCAAAAGAAGAGGGAATTGCACACAACTCTGGGCATTCAGCGCCAGGTTGGTGCCCATTTTGGGTGTTCAACGCCCATTTACTAGCCATTTCTGGCGTTGAATGCCAGAACCATGCTCTGTTCTGGCGTTGAACGCCAGACAGATGCTTCCTCCAGGGTGTGATTTTTCTTCTGCTGTTTTTGATTCCGTTTTCAATTTTTTTTTAATATTTATTTTGTGACTCCACATGATCATGAACATAATAAAACATGAAAAATCATGAGAATAAATAAAAATTGGGTTGCCTCCCAACAAGCGCTTCTTTACTGTCCTTAGCTGGACTTTGCTGAGCTTTTAATCTAGCTTCAGCCTTGAGCATTCTTGCTCAGTGTTGCCTTCAAGATAATGCTTGATTCTCTATCCATTGACAATGAACTTCTTATCAGAATCAATATCTTGAAGCTCCACATAACCATATGGTGATACACTTGTAATCACGTATGGTCCCCTCCACCGGGATTTCAGTTTCCCGGGGAATAGCCTGAGTCTAGAGTTAAACAACAGAACCTTCTGTCCTGATTCAAAGATTCTAGATGACAGCTTTCTGTCATGCCACTTCTTTGATTTTTCTTTATATAGCTTGGCATTTTCGAAAGCTGTGAATCTGAACTCCTCTAGCTCATTTAGCTGGAGCAATTGTTTTTCTCCTGCTAATTTGGCATCTAAGTTTAGGAATCTGGTTGCCCAGTAGGCCTTATGTTCCAGTTCCACGGGCAAGTGGCATGCCTTACCATACACGAGTTGGTATGGAGATGTCCCTATAGGGGTCTTGAATGCTGTTCTGTAAGCCCACAGAGCATCATCCAAGCTCCGTGCCCAATCCTTTCTACGGGTATTTACTGTCCGTTCCAGGATTCTTTTTAATTCTCTGTTAGAGACTTCAGCTTGCCCATTGGTTTGTGGATGATATGGAGTGGACACCTTGTGGCGAATTCCATACCAAACCATGGCAGAGTAAAGCTGTTTATTGCAGAAGTGAGTGCCCCCATCACTGATTAGTACTCTAGGGACACCAAACCTGCTAAAGATATGTTTCTGGAGGAACTTCAGCACTGTTTTAGTATCATTGTTGGGTGTGGCAATAGCCTCAACCCATTTTGATACATAGTCAACTGCCACCAGAATATAAGTGTTTGAGTATGATGGCGGGAAAGGTCCCATGAAGTCAATTCCCCATACATCAAACAACTCTATTTCCAAGATTCCTTGTTGAGGCATGGCGTAACCATGAGGCAGATTACCAGCTCTTTGGCAACTGTCACAATTACGTACAAACTCTCGGAAATCTTTATAGAGTGTGGGCCAATAGAAGCCACATTGGAGGACCTTGGTGGCTGTTCGCTCACCTCCGAAATGGCCTCCATATTGAGATCCATGGCAATGCCATAGGATTCTCTGTGCTTCCTCTCTGGGGACACACCTACGGATAATTCCGTCTGCACATCTCTTAAAGAGATAGGGCTCATCCCACAAGTAGTACTTTGCATCAGTAATTAGTTTCTTTTTTTGTATTCTATTGTACTCCTTGGGTATGAACCTTGCAGCTTTATAGTTTGCAATATCGGCAAACCATGGTGCTTCCTGAATGGCAAATAGATGCTCATCAGGGAACGTCTTAGAGATCTCAAGGAAGGGGAGGGACGTCCCTTCCACTGGCTCTATCCGGGATAGATGATCAGCCACTTGGTTCTCTGTCCCTTTTCTGTCTCTTATTTCTATATCAAACTCTTGCAGAAGCAATACCCATCTGATGAGCCTGGGTTTTGAATCCTGCTTTGTGAGTAGATATTTAAGAGCAGCATGGTCAGTATACACAATCACTTTTGATCCTACTAAGTATGATCTGAACTTGTCAATGGCATAAACCACTGCAAGTAGTTCTTTTTCTGTGGTTGTGTAATTTTTTTGGGCATCATTTAGAACGCGACTGGCATAATAAATGACATGCAGAAGCTTGTCGTGCCTCTGTCCCAATACTGCACCAATGGCATGATCACTAGCATCACACATTAACTCAAATGGCAATGTCCAGTCTGGTGCAGAAATGACTGGTGTTGTGACCAGCTTAGCTTTCAGCGTTTCAAACGCCTGCAGGCATGCTGTGTCAAACACAAATGGCGTGTCAGCAGCTAGCAGATTGCTTAGAGGTTTTGCGATTTTTGAAAAATCCTTTATAAACCTCCTATAGAATCCTGCATGACCCAGAAAGCTTCTGATTGCCTTAACATTGGCAGGTGGTGGTAATTTTTCAATTACCTCTATTTTTGCTTGATCCACCTCTATTCCCTTGTTTGAGATTTTATGCCCAAGAACAATTCCTTCAGTCACCATGAAGTGACACTTTTCCCAGTTTAAAACTAGGTTGGTTTCTTGGCATCTTTTCAGAACAAGTTTCAGGTGATCAAGACAGGAGCTGAATGAGTCTCCATATACTGAGAAGTCATCCATGAAGACTTCCAGAAATTTTTCCACCATATCAGAGAAAATAGAGAGCATGCATCTCTGGAAGGTTGCAGGTGCATTGCATAGCCCAAAGGGCATCCTTCTATAAGCAAACACTCCGGATGGACATGTGAATGCTGTTTTCTCTTGATCCTGGGGATCTACTGCAATCTGGTTATAGCCTGAGTAGCCATCCAGAAAGCAGTAATAATCATGACCTGCTAGTCTCTCTAGCATCTGGTCTATGAATGGTAAAGGAAAATGATCCTTTCTGGTGGCTGTATTGAGCCTTCTGTAGTCAATACACATGCGCCACCCTGTAACTGTTCTTGTAGGAACCAGTTCATTTTTTTCATTATGAATCACTGTCATGCCTCCCTTTTTTGGGACAACTTGAACAGGGCTCACCCAGGGGCTATCAGAAATGGGATAAATAATCCCAGCCTCTAGTAATTTGGTGACCTCTTTCTGCACCACTTCCTTCATGGCTGGATTTAGTCGCCTCTGTGGTTGAACCACTGGTTTGGCGTTATCCTCCAATAGGATTTTGTGCATGCATCTAGCTGGGCTTATGCCCTTAAGGTCACCTATGGACCACCCAAGAGCTGTCTTGTGTGTCCTTAGCACTTGAATAAGTGCTTTCTCTTCCTGTGAATTTAAAGCAGAGCTTATGATCACTGGAAAGGTGTCACCTTCTCCTAGAAATACGTATTTCAAGGATGGTGGCAGTGGCTTGAGCTCTGGTTTAGGAGGTTTTTCCTCTTTCAGAAGAAAGTTCAGAGGCTTTTTCATGTCCCCTGAATCCTCCAAATCAGGCTTAACATCTTTAAAGATGTCTTCCAACTCTGATTCGAGACTCTTAGCCATGTTGATCTCTTCTACCAAAGAGTCAATAAGGTCAACTTTCATGCAGTCTGTTGATGTGTCTGGATGCTGCATGGCTTTGACAGCGTTCAACTTGAACTCGTCATCGTTGACTCTCAGGGTTATTTCTCCCTGTTGGACGTCAATGAGGGATCGTCCAGTTGCTAGGAAGGGTCTTCCTAGAATGAGAGTAGCACTCTTGTGCTCCTTCATTTCCAGCACAACAAAGTCAGTGGGAAAGGCGAATGGCCCAACTCTGACAATCATGTCCTCAATCACGCCTGATGGGTATTTAGTGGAACCATCAGCAAGTTGGAGACATATCCGGGTTGGTTTAACTTCTTCAGTTAAGCCAAGCTTCCTGATAGTGGATGCAGGTATCAGGTTGATGCTTGCCCCAAGATCGCATAAAGCTGTCTTGGTGCAATCACCTTCTAATATGCATGGTATCAGAAAACTCCCGGGGTCTTTAAGCTTTTCAGGAAAGCTTTTCAGAATGACTGCACTGCATTCTTCAGTGAGGAGAACTCTTTCTGTTTCTCTCCACTCCTTTTTATGACTCAAGATCTCTTTCATGAACTTGGCATAAGAAGGTATTTGCTCAAGTGCCTCTGCAAATGGAATCTTTATTTCAAGAGTCCTTAGATAATCTGCAAAGCGAGCAAATTGCTTATCCTGCTCCTCTTTCCGGAGTTTTTGAGGATAAGGTATCTTGGCTTTATATTCCTCAACCTTAGTGGTTAGAGAAGCCTTTTTAGAGGGGTTGTTATCAGCACTTGTGTGTGTCTGATCCCTCACTGGCAATTGAATACCAGAGTCAGAAGCTGGAGTGACGTTAGACGCCAACTCACTGTCTGTTCCTGGCGCCTGAACGCCAGAAATGTGCCCCTGTTGGGCGTTCAACGCTGGATTCTGCCCCATTTGTGGCGTTGAACGCCAATCCTGCCTTGTTTCTGGCGCTGAACGCCAGTTTTGGGCATGGTCTGGGCGTTCAGCGCCAGCCTTCCACCCCTTTTCTGGCGTTTTAGTGCCAGAATTATTTTTCCCTGGGCTCTTACTGTCCTCATGGGAATCTTTGGTGGGGTGCTCATTTCTTGAATTTTTGATGCCTTGAGGTGGGGTATTTAATGTTTTCCCACTTCTTAATTGAACTGCTTGGCATTCTTCTGCTATTTGCTTTGATAGCTGCTGCTTTGTTTGCTTAAACTGTTCTTCCATATGTATATTAGCCATCCTTGTCTCCTGTAACCTGTCTTTGAATTCGGCTAGCTGCTTTGTTAGCAAATCTAATTGCTGATTGAATTCAGTAGCTTGTTTTACAGTACTGAATTCAGCAGTTACTGTTTTAACCTCTTCATTCATGGAAGGGTTGCTGCTTAGATACAGATGCTGATTCCTGGCAACTGTATCAATGAGTTCTTGAGCCTCTTCGATTGTCTTTCTCATATGGATAGATCCACCAGCTGAGTAATCTAAAGACATCTGAGCTCCTTCTGCAAGCCCATAGTAGAAGATGTCTAACTGAACCCACTCTGAAAACATTTCAGAGGAGCATTTTCGTAGCATCTCTCTGTATCTCTCCCAGGCATCATAAAGAGATTCATTATCTCCTTGTTTAAAGCCTTGGATGTCCAGCCTCAGCTGTGTCATCCTTTTTGGAGGGAAATATTGATTCAGGAATTTTTCTGTCAGCTGTTTCCATGTCCTTATGCTGGCCTTGGATTGGTTATTTAACCACCTCTTAGCTTGATCTTTTACAGCAAATGGAAACAGTAATAGTCTGTAGACATCCTGATCTATTTCCTTATCATGTACTGTGTCAGCAATTTGTAAAAATTGTGCCAGAAACTCTGTAGGTTCTTCCTGTGGAAGACCGGAATACTGGCAACTTTGCTGCACCATGATAATGAGCTGAGGATTCAACTCAAAGCTACTAACTCCAATGGAGGGTATGCAGATGCTACTCCCATATGAAGCAGTAGAGGGGTTAGAATATGACCCCAAAGTCCTCCTGGACTGTCCATCTCCACTTATGTCCATGATGGATCTATGGATATAACTTGGACTGATTTACCTTTTTATTTATTTTATTTTATAAGAAGTAAATACTTAAATAAAATAAAATAACTAAAAAGAATGTGAATTTTGAAATAAATTTTTTTTTCGTAAAAGAAATAAAAATTAATTAGTTAAAAAAAAAGAAGAAATTTTTGGAAAAGAAGGAAGCTATTTTCGAAAATTAGGGAGAGAGAGAGTTAGTTAGGTAGTTTTGAAAAAGCTAAGAAGTTAGGAAGTTAGAAAAGATATTTTAAAAAGATATTTTTGAATTTAGTGAGGAGAGAGAAAAACAATAAGATAGTACTAGATTTAAAATTTTTAGATCTAATGCTCCTTGTTTTTCGAAAATTTTGGAGGGAAAACACCAAGGAACACCAAACTTAAAAATTTTAAGATCAAGACACAAGGAAAACTCAAGAACACTTTGAAGACTCACAAGAACACAAGAACATGAAGGAAGAACACCAAACTTAAAATTTTTTTGAAAACCAAACAAAATTTTCGAAAATCAAAGGGAAATCAACAAGAAAACACCAAACTTAAAGTTTGGCACAAGATTTAATAGAAAAAAATATTTTTGAAAAAGAATGTTTTGAAAAGAGTATAAAAGATTCTAACCCAATCAAATTAATGTTCTAGCCAAATGAGTTATGGGACTTTATTTTAAGAAAGATTATTTTTGAAAACACCAAACTTAAAGTTTGGCACAGGATTTAATAGAAAAATTATTTTTGAAAAAGGTTTTTTAAAAAATATGATAGCCAATTATCATGAACATAAACACCACCTTCTAAATAACTGAGCTATAAATTTAAAGTATTTTAACAAGAGGTAATTAATAAAAGACTCTAAACCAAAAAAAAAGAAAGATTTTTCCTAATCTAAGCAACAAAATAATCCGTCAGTTGTTCAAACACGAACAATCCCCGGCAACGGCGCCAAAAACTTGGTGCACGAAATTGTGTATCACACTTTTCACAACTCGTACCACTAACCAGCAAGTGCACTGGGTCGTCCAAGTAATACCTTAGGTGAGTAAGGGTCGAATCCCACAGAGATTGTTGGTTTGAAGCAATCTATGGTTATCTTGTAAATCTTAGTCAGGAAGTCAATTATGTTTATCAGTTGAATTATGAATAACCAGTAGAGCATAAATTAAAAGTTACTTGTTGTGTAGTAATGGAGAATATGTTGGAGTTTTGGAGATGCTTTGTCTTTTGAATCTCTGCTTTCCTCTGTCTTCTAATTCACGCACGCACATCCTCCTATGGAAAGCTGTGTGTTGGTGGATCACCGTTGTCAATGGCTACCTTCCATCCTTCCAGTGAAAACTACGCTCACGCGCTCTGTCACAGCACGGCTAATCACCGGTTGGTTCTCGATCCGGTTGGAATAGGATTTACTATCCTTTTGCATCTGTCACTAACGCCCAGCCTTCAGGAGTTTGAAGCTCGTCACAGTCATTCAATCCTTGAATCCTACTCGGAATGCCACAGACAAGGCTTAGACTTTCCGGATTCTCATGAATGCCGCCATCAGTTCTAGCTTATACCACGGAGATTCTGATTAAAGAATCTAAGAGACACTCATTCAATCGGATATAGAACGGAGGTGGTTGTCAGGCACACGTTCGTGGGTTGAGAAAGGTGATGAATGTCACAGATCATCACCTTCATCACAGTTAAGCGCGAATGAACATCTTAGATAGGAACAAGCGTGTTTGAATGGAAAACAGAAATACTTGCATTAGTTCATTGAGACACAGCAGAGCTCCTCACCCCCAACAATGGGGTTTAGAGACTCATGCCGTCAGAGAATACAAAGTTTAGATCTGAAATGTCATGAGATATAAAATAAGTCTCTAAAAGTTGTTTAAATACTAAACTAGTAGCCTAGGTTTACAAAAATTGGATAAACCATGATGGATGATGCAGAGATCCACTTCTGGGGCCCACTTGGTGTGTGCTGGGGCCCACTTGGTGTGTGCTGGGGCTGAGACTTAAGCAATTCACGTGCAGAGGCCATTTGTGGAGTTGAACGCCAGTTTTTATGCCAGTTTGGGCGTTCAACTCCAGCTTTTGATCCTTTTCTGGCGCTGGACGCCAGAATTGGGCAGAGGACTGGCGTTGAACGCCAGTTTACGTCGTCTATTCTTGTGCAAAGTATGGACTATTATATATTGCTGGAAAGCCCTAGATGTCTACTTTCCAACGCAATTGGAAGCATGCCATTTCGAGTTCTGTAGCTCCAGAAAATCCATTTTGAGTGCAGGGAGATCAGAATCCAACAGCATCAGCAGTCCTTTTTCAGCCTGAATCAGATTTTTGCTCAGCTCCTTCAATTTCAGCCAGAAAAATACCTGAAATTACAGAAAAATACACAACTCATAGTAAAGTCCAGAAATATGAATTTTTCCTAAAAACTACTAGAAATAGACTAAAAACTAACTAAAACATACTCTAAACTATATGAAATTATCCCCAAAAAGCGTATAAAATATCCGCTCATCAGTCTTTCATATAACAATCAACAATTACTCAATGCATGCATACAAGTATCATGAGGTCTTTTTCATAGGTTGTAATGGGGCTAGGGTGAAGGTAAGGATGAATATGGTCAAGTGAGCTTGAAATTTGAATCTTTGATTAATTTAAGCTCTCACCAAATACATATAACAACCTATACAATTCTAATACAATGCCTAGCTACCCATGATGGCCTCAATCCTATAAATACATGTATATATGGAATAATGGATATAAAGAATCAGACAAATCAAAAATCACAATCATAGCAAGAGAATAATACACACAAGAATGGAAATAAGTGGTTAGAAGATATAACCGCACAATAAGGCTCAAAACTTACATGCTTGTGTTCCTAGCTCAAAAATCATGTTCCAAGATACATTCTTCAAGCAAATTATTGCAAATTTTTTTTTAAATTAGTATGGTGCCCTGAAAACACATTTTCTTGGAAAAGAAGTGATCACTCTAACCAAGTAGTCCTAATAAGAAAAAACTAACTAAACATGCAAGGCGTCCTAACTAACAAAACAAAAGAGAATTAAAGTCCTAACTAACAAAACAAAAGAGAATTAAAGTCCATGGATGTTAAGGGGAGGAGATTATTACACACGGAGATCGGTCGGATGACCTCCCCACACTTATGAATTAGCATGGTCCTCCGTGCTACTAGTGAAGCGCAAAGGGCGATCGGGACCGGAACCTCCACTATCCTCCTCGTGATTTCCACTGTCACTTGGGGTCAAGGTGGATGTAGATATATGGCGTTCCTCTATTGATGGGGTAACATGACTCAAAAGCTTCTTTAGGTAAGCAAATTGGCGTTGATTCCACTGTTCATATCTATCTATCTTCTTGTGTAGATCCTCAAGTCGTTGGTGGGTGGATCTTTGTGGTGGTGCAGATGAGGTGGAAGGAACAGTAGTGGAGGGGCTATGTCAAGGCTTGGGGTGTCTATGGGAGGCTGCAAGTATTTTCTGCTTAGGACTACATCGCCCTTTGCCAGAATCAAAGCTTTCACGTCCGTGGTTTCCTAAGGAACACCCGCAGCAGCAACTAAATCAGATACCAATGCTGGAAATGGTAGATTACCCCAGGCGTAGACTTGACTCATCGCTTGTTGGATGGTGCACAAATTGTAAATCACACTTTTCAGAACTCATACTACTAACCAGCAAGTGCACTGGGTCGTCCAAGGAGATTGTCGGCTTGAAGCAAGTTATGGTTATTTTGTAATGCTTAGTTAGGAAATTAATAATAAAAATGGTTGGGTTTATGAAAAGTAATTAACATAAAATAAATAATACTTGTTATGCAGTAACGGAGAACAGATTGAGGTTTTGGAGATGCTCTGTCTTCTGAATCTCTGCTTTCCTACTGTCTTTTTCTTCACGCACGCAAGGCTCCTTCCATGGCAAGCTGTATGTTGGTGGATCACCGTTGTCAATGGCTACCATCCATCCTCTCAGGGAAAATGGTCCAAATGCGCTGTCACCGCACGGCTAGTCATCTGTCGGTTCTCACTCATGTTGGAATAGAATCTATTGATTCTTTTGCATCTGTCACTATGCCCAACACTCGCGAGTTCGAAGCTCATCACAGTCATCCCTTCCCAGATCCTACTCAGAATACCGGTGCCAAACTTTAAGTTTGGTGTTTTCTTGTTGATTTCTCTGTGTTTTTCGAAAATTTTAGTTTGGTTTTCTAAAAATTTTAAGTTTGGTGTTCTTCCTTCGTGTTCTTGTGTTCTTGTGAATCTTCAAAGTGTTCTTGAGTTTTCCTTGTGTCTTGATCTTAAAATTTTTATGTTTGGTGTTCCTTAGTGTTTTTCCCTTAATTTTCGAAAACAAGGAGCTTCAGATCTAAAAAAAATTTTAAATCTTGTGCTATCTTATTGTTTTTCTCTCTCCTCTTTAAATTCAAAAATATCTTTTTTTCTCTGTTTTAAAAGCAAATTTTTGAAATCTATTTCTAAAATTCAGATTTTATTTCAAAATTTAAAACCTTTTTCAAAAATCATCTTAGCCTTTTCAAAACATCCTAACCACTTTCCCTTTCCTCAATTTTTCGAAAATCTTCACTCATTTTTTTTATTTATTTTATTTTGATTTATTTTGTTTACGAAATAAATAAATAATTAAATAAATAAAAATATTTTCTCTATTTTACATCATCTCCCTTTCTCCATCATGGACCTAAGCAGAAATAAACAGTCCAGGCGGACTCTGGGGTCATATTCTAACCCCTCTACTGCTTCATATGGGAGTAGTATCTGCATACCCTCCATTGGAGTCAGTAGCTTTGAGTTGAATCCTCAGCTCATTATCATGGTGCAGTAAAATTGCCAGTATTCCGGTCTTCCATAGGAAGAACCTACAGAGTTTCTGGCACAGTTTTTACAAATTGCTGACACAGTACATGATAAGGAAATAGATCAGGATGTCTACAGACTATTACTGTTTCCATTTGCTGTGAAAGATCAAGCTAAGAGGTGGTTAAATAACCAACCTAAGGCCAGCATAAGGACATGAAAACAGCTGACAGAAAAATTCCCGAATCAATACTTTCCCCCAAAACGGATGACACAGCTAAGGCTGGACATCCAATGCTTTAAACAAAGAGATAATGAATCTCTTTATGATGCATGCGAGAGATACAGAGAGATGCTACGAAAATGCCCCTCTGAAATGTTTTCAGAGTGGGTTCAGTTAGACATCTTCTATTATGGGCTTACAGAAGGAGCTCAGATGTCTCTAGATTACTCAGCTGGTGGATCTATCCACACGAGAAAGACAATTGAAGAGGCTCAAGAGCTCATTGATACAGTTGCCAGGAATCAGCATCTGTACCTAAGCAGTGACCCTTCCATGAAAGAAGAGGTTAAGACAGTAACTGCTGAACTCAGTCCTGTAAAACAAGCTGCTGAATTCAATCAGCAATTGGACTTTCTAACAAAGCAGTTAGCCGAATTCAAAGATAGGTTACAAGAGACAAGGATGGCTAATATACATATGGACGAACAGTTTAAGCAAACAAAGCAACAGCTGTCAAGGCAAATAACAGAAGAATGTCAAGCAGTTCAACTAAGAAGTGGGAAAACATTAAATACCCCACCTCAAATTAGCAAAAAGCTAAGAAATGAGCAAACCACCCAAAATTCACCTGAGGACAGTAAGAGCCCAGGGAAAAGTAATTCTGGAACTAAAACGCCAGAAATTTGGTGGAAGGCTGGCGCTGAACGCCCAGACCATGCTCAGGACTGGCGTTCAATGCCAGAAACAAGGCAGGACTGGCGTTCAACGCCAGAAATAGGCAAGGATCTGGCGTTGAACGCCCAAAATGGGCAAGATCTGGTGCTGAACGCCCAAAATGGGCACAGTTCTGGCGTTCAGACGCCAGGAACAGACAAGGAGCTGGCGTCCAATTTCACTCCAGCTTCTAACCCTGGTACTCAACTGCCAGTGAGGGATCAGACACATACAAATGCTGATAACAACCCCTCTAAAAAGGCTTCTTCAACCACTTCTATAGGCAATAAACCTGCAGCAACTAAGGTTGAGGAATATAAAGCCAAGATACCTTATCCTCAAAAACTCCGGAAAGAGGAGCAGGATAAGCAATTTGGTCGCATTGCAGCTTACCTCAGGACTCTTGAAATAAAGATTCCATTTGCATAAGCACTAGAGCAAATACCTTCTTATGCCAAGTTCATGAAAGAGATCTTGAGTCATAAAAAGGATTGGAGAGAAACAGAAAGAGTTCTCCTGACTGAAGAATGCAGTGCAGTCATTCTGAAAAGCTTTCCTGAAAAGCTTAAAGACCCTAGGAGTTTTCTGATACCATGCATATTAGAAGGTCAATGCACCAAGACAGCTTTATGCGATCTTGGGGCAAGCATCAACCTAATACCTGCATCCACTATCAGAAAGCTTGGCTTAACTGAAGAAGTTAAACCAACCCGGATATGTCTCCAACTTGCTGATGGCTCCACTAAATACCCATCAGGCGTGATTGAAGACATGATTATCAGAGTTGGGCCATTCGCCTTTCCCACTGACTTTGTTGTGCTGGAAATGTCGGAGCACAAGAGTGCTACTCTCATTCTAGGAAGACCCTTCCTAGCAACTGGACGATCCCTCATTGACGTCCAACAGGGGGAAATAACCCTGAGAGTCAATGATGATGAGTTTAAGTTGAACGCTGTCAAAGCCATGCAGCATCCTGACACATCAAAAGACTGCATGAAAGTTGATCTTATTGACTCTTTGGTAGAAGAGATCAACATGGCTGAGAGTCTCGAATCAAAGTAGGAAAACATCTTTAAAGATGTTCAGCCTGATTTAGAGGATTCAGAGGACATGAAAGAGCCTCTGAAAATTCTTCTGGAAGAAGAAAAACCTCCTAAACCCGAGCTCAAGCCATTACCACCATCCTTGAAATATGCATTTCTGGGAGAAGGTGACACTTTTCCAGTGATCATAAGCTCTGCCTTAAATTCACAGGAAGAGGAAGCACTTATTCAAGTGCTAAGGACACACAAGACAGCTCTTGGGTGGTCCATAGCTGACCTTAAGGGCATAAGCCCAGCTAGATGCTTGCACAAAATCTTATTGGAGGATAATGCTAAACCAGTGGTTCAACCACAGAGGCGGCTAAATCCAGCCATGAAAGAAATGGTGCAAAAAGAGGTCACCAAACTACTAGAGTCTGGGATTATTTATCCTATTTCTGATAGCCCCTGGGTGAGCCCTGTCCAAGTCGTTCCAAAAAAGGGAGGAATGACAGTGATTCATAATGAAAAAAATGAACTGGTTCCTACAAGAACAGTTACAGGGTGGCGCATGTGTATTGACTACAGAAGGCTCAATACAGCCACCAGAAAGGATCATTTTCCTTTACCATTCATAGACCAGATGCTAGAAAGACTAGCAGGTCATGAGTATTACTGCTTTTTGGACGGCTACTCAGGCTATAACCAGATTGCAGTAGATCCTTAGGATCAAGAAAAAATAGCATTCACATGTCCATCTGGAGTGTTTGCTTATAGAAGGATGCCATTTGGGCTGTGTAATGTGCCTGCAACCTTCCAGAGATGCATGCTCTCTATTTTTTCTGATATGGTGGTAAATTTTCTGGAAGTCTTCATGGATGACTTCTCAGTATATGGAGACTCATTCAGCTCCTGTCTTGATCACCTGAAACTTGTTCTGAAAAGATGCCAAGAGACTAACCTAGTTTTAAACTGGGAAAAATGTCACTTCATGGTGACTGAAGGGATTGTTCTTGGGCATAAAATCTCAAACAAGGGAATAGAGGTGGATCAAGCAAAAATAGAGGTAATTGAAAAATTACCACCACCTGCCAATGTTAAGGCAGTCAGAAGCTTTCTGGGGCATGCAGGATTCTATAGGAGGTTTATAAAGGATATTTCATAAATCGCAAAACCTCTAAGCAATCTGCTACCTGCTGACACGCCATTTGTGTTTGACACAGAGTGTCTGCAGGCGTTTGAAACGCTGAAAGCTAAGCTGGTCACAACACCAGTTATTTTTGCACCAGACTGGACATTACCATTTGAGCTAATGTGTGATGCCAGTGATCACGCCATTGGTGCAGTGTTGGGATAGAGGCATGACAAGCTTCTGCACGTCATTTATTACGCTAGTCGCGTTCTAAATGATGCCCAGAAAAATTATACAACCACAGAAAAAGAATTACTTGCAGTGGTTTACGCCATTGACAAGTTCAGATCATACTTAGTAGGATCAAAAGTGATTGTGTATACTGATCATGCTGCTCTTAAATATCTACTCACAAAGCAGGATTCAAAACCCAGGCTCATCAGATGGGTGTTGCTTATGCAAGAGTTTGATATAGAAATAAGAGACAGAAAAGAAACAGAGAACCAAGTGGCTGATCATCTATCCCGGATAGAGGCAGTAGAAGGGATGCCCCTCCCCTCTCTTGAGATCTCTGAGACCTTTCCGGATGAGCATTTATTTGCCATTCAGGAAACACCATGGTTTGCCGATATTGCAAACTATAAAGCTGCAAGGTTCATACCCAAGGAATACAACAGGATACAAAAGAAGAAATTAATTACTGATGCAAAGTACTACTTGTGGGATGAACCCTATCTCTTTAAGAGATGTGCAGACGGAATAATCTGTAGGTGTGTGCCTAGAGAAGAAGCACAGAGGATCCTATGGCATTGCCATGGATCTCAATATGGAGGCCATTTCGGAGGTGAGCGAACAGCCACCAAGGTCCTCCAATGTGGCTTCTATTGGCCCACACTCTATAAAGATTCCTGAGAGTTTGTACGTAACTGTAACAGTTGCCAGAGAGCTGGTAATCTGCCTCATGGTTACGCCATGCCTCAACAAGGAATCTTGGAAGTTGAGTTGTTTGATGTATGGGGAATTGACTTCATGGGACCTTTCCCACCATCATACTCAAACACTTATATTCTGGTGGCAGTTGAATATGTATCAAAATGGGTTGAGGCCATTGCCACACCCACCAATGATACTAAAACAGTGCTGAAGTTCTTCCAGAAACATATCTTTAGCAGGTTTGGTGTCCCTAGAGTACTAATCAGTGATGGGGGCACTCACTTCTGCAATAAATAGCTTTACTCTGCCGTGGTTTGGTATGGAATTTGCCATAAGGTGGCTACTCCATATCATCCACAAACTAACGGGCAAGCTGAAGTCTCTAACAGAGAATTAAAGAGAATCCTAGAACGTACAGTAAGTACCCGTAGAAAGGATTGGGCATGGAGCTTGGATGATGCTCTGTGGGCTTACAGAACAGCATTCAAGGCCCCCTATAGGAACCTCTCCATACCAACTTGTGTATGGTATGGCATGTCACCTGCCCGTGGAACTGGAACATAAAGCCTACTGGGCAACCAGATTCCTAAACTTTGATGCCAAATTAGCAGGAGAAAAAAGATTGCTCCAGCTAAATGAGCTAGAGGAAATCAGATTCACAACTTTCAAAAATGCCAAGCTTTATAAAGAAAAATAAAAAAAGTGGCATGACAGAAAGCTGTCATCTAGAATCTTTGAGCCAGGACAGAAGGTTCTGCTGTTCAACTCTAGACTCAGGCTATTCCCCGGGAAATTGAAATCCCGGTGGAGGGGACCATACGTGATTACAAGTGTATCACCATATGGTTATGTGGAGCTTCAAGATATTGATTCTGATAAGAGGTTCATTGTCAATGGACAAAGAATCAAGCTTTATCTTGAAGGCAACGTTGAACAAGAGTGCTCAAGGCTGAAGCTAGACTAAAAGCTCAGCAAGGTCCAGCTAAAGACAATAAAGAAGCGCTTGCTGGGAGGCAACCCAACCATGGGGCATCAATCCTCCAAGCATTTTGCCCCATTTCTATTTTTATTTTTATTTGTTTATATAGAGTTCATTGATGACAAAGTAAAGAATCAATTGCATAAGTTCACAGGGTTACAGAAAGAATCTGCACACAAAACAGAGAAAAAGAGCTCACTGGCAAGAAAACGCCAGTAAGAGCCTATTTTGGGCGTTCAGCGCCCAAAAGGGGCAGCCAGTGAGCGCTGAACGCCAGTAAGGATAGCAATCTGGCGTTTAACGCCAGAAAAGGGCAACAACTGGGCGTTGAACGCCCAGGAGATCAGCATTTGGGCGTTGAACGCCCAAAACAGGCAGTGTTTGGGCGTTCAAACGCCAAGATGATGGGGAGGAGGCAAAATTCATTTTTCTTCATATTTTTTTCATTCAAATCTTGATTTTCATACTTCAATTCATGATTTCTTGCATAAACATGTTAAGAACCCTGATTTTTAAAATCCCTAATTTCTAAAAACCCTACCTTAAAAATATCAAATGTATCTTAATCCATAAGCACCAAGCCTCTTTGCAAATTCAATCCAACTCTTTTCAAATCCTATTTTCAAAACAAATCTAATTTTTTTCCAACTAACATCTTCTTCAAATCTCCACATTATCTTTTTCAAAATCTAGATTTATCTTTTTCAAAAATCTTTCATATCTTTTCAATTTTAAACTATATCCTCTCTTATCATATCTTCTATCTTATCTTTTCCAAATCAATCTTTTTATCATATCTTTATCTTTTTTTTTTTTTTCGAAAACCCACCCTCCCTCCCTTTAAATTTGAGTTCGGCCTCCCTCCCCCCAATCAACAATTGCACCTAGCTCTCCTTCTTTCCCTCTCCTTTCTTTTCTTTTGCTTGAGGACAAGCAAACCTCTAAGTTTGGTATGTTTATCCGCGATCACTAAGATCATGGCTCCTAAAGGAAAACAACCCACTCCAAGAGGCAAGAAAGAGAGCGTTCCAAAACCACTTTGGAATCAAGGAAAGTTCTTATCTAAAGAACATTCAGACCATTATAATAAAATAATGGGTCTGAGATCAATGATCCCGGAAGTTAGATTCGATCTGAAAGAAGATGAATATCCGGAGATCCAAGAGCAAATTCGAATCAGGAACTGGGAAGTCCTAGCTAATCCTGAAACGAAAGTGGGAAGGAATATGATCCAGGAGTTCTATGCTAATATGTGGCTGACTGACAAGCAAAAACTATCTGGAACTGCTTTCTATGAATATCGGACCATGGTCAGAGGAAAGATTGTTCATACCACCCCTGACAAGATCAGAGAGATCTTAAAGCTACCTCAGCTGAAAGATGATCCAGACTCTTTCAACAGGAGAATGATGAGAACAGACAAGGGCCTGGATAAGATTCTAGAGGACATATGTATCCCTGGAGCCAGGTGGACCACCAACACAAAGGGTGTCCCAAATCAACTCAAGAGAGAAGATCTCAAACCAGTCGCCAGAGGATGGCTGGACTTCATTGGGCATTCTCTGTTGCCTACTAGCAACCGTTCTGAAGTCACAGTTAAAAGAGCAGTGATGATCCATTGCATCATGATGGGAAAAGAAGTGGAAGTTCATCAGCTGATCTCAGCTGAACTCTACAAAATTGCTAACAAAAATTCTAAAGAAGCCAGGTTGGCTTATCCAAACGTGATTTCTCTGCTCTGCAAGGACGCTGGGGTAAGGATGGGAATAAATGAGTATATCTCAGTTGAGAAACCAATCACCAAAGCATCAATGGAAAAACAACAAGCACAGGATGATCCCACCAAGAAGAAAACACAGGAATTTCTCCCAGAAATCCCTCAATCTGAATACTGGGAGTATCTTGAGACGTCTATCACCAAGAAACGGGAAGCTATGGAGCAAATAATAAAAGAACAGAAGGAACACAGTCAAATGCTGACCTATATGTTTAAAGAACAAGAGGAGCAAGGGCGTGACTTAAGGGAATTGAAGCGCCAGAAGTTATCTCTTGAAGAATCAAGCACCCCACGGATCAGAGGAACACCCATTTTCCAGAACAAAGGTTGTTAAATTCCAATTTCTGCCTTAACTCTGTGATAGTGTCATTAGAGAAGTTCACCTTAGGAGTCATATAGTAGTAATTAGTATCTATTTTGATTTTATCTCCAGTTAAGCCATAGTCCATTTTTCTCATCATCAGCAAACATGAATAAAATAGTAGATCTTTTGAATAAGAGGCAATAAAATTTCGAGTTTTAATAAGAGAAATTCTAATTAGTTACATGTGGTGACAATACTTTCTGTCTTCTGAATGAATGCTTGAACAGTGCATATGTCTTTTGAATTTGTTGTTTAAGACTGTTAAATATGTTGGCTCTTGAAAGAATGATGAACATGAGACATGTTATTGATAATCTGAAAAATCATAAAAATGATTCTTGAAGCAAGAAAAAGCAGCAAAAAAAAAAAAGGAAAGCAGAAAAAGCCAATAGCCCTTAAAATCAAAAGGCAAGGGTAATAAAAAGGATTCCAAGGCTTTGAGCATCAGTGGATAGGAGGGCCTAAGGGAATAAAATCCTGGCCTAAGCGGCTAAATCAAGCTGTCCGTAACCATGTGCTTGTGGCGTGAAGGTGTCAAGTGAAAACTTGAGACTGAGCGGTTAAAGTCAAGGTCCAAAGCAGAAAGAAGAGTGTGCTTAAGAACTCTGGACACCTCTAATTGGGGACTTTAGCAAAGCTGAGTCACAATCCAAAGGGTTCACCCAATTATGTGTCTGTGGCATTTATGTATCCGGTGGTAATACTGGAAAACAAAGTGCTTAGGGCCACGGCCAAGACTCATGAAATAGCTGTGTTCAAGAATCATCATACTAAAATAGGAGAATCAATAATACTATCTGAATTCTAAGTTCTTATAGATGCCAATCACTCTGAGCTTCAATGGATAAAGTAAGATGCCAAAACTATTCAGAAGCAAAAAGCTACTAGTCCCGCTCATCTTATTAGAATCTGAGCTTCACTCAAAAACTCTGAGATATTATTGCTTCTCAAGCTATTAGTCTTCTATTTTATTTGTCTAGTTGCTTGAGGACAAGCAACAGTTTAAGTTTGGTGTTGTGATGAGCGGATATTTTATACGCTTTTTGGGGTTAATTTCATATAGTTTTTAGCATGTTTTAGTTAGTTTTTAGTTTATTTTCATTAGTTTTTAGGAAAAATTCATATTTCTGGACTTTACTATGAGTTGTGTGTTTTTCTGTAATTTCAGGTATTTTTCTGGCTGAAATTGAGGGAGCTAAGCAAAAATCTGATTCAGGCTGAAAAAGGACTACTGATGCTGTTGGATTCTGACCTCCCTGCACTCAAAGTGGATTTTCTGGAGCTACAGAACTTGAAATGGCGAAATTTCAATTGCGTTGGAAAGTAGACATCCAGGGCTTTCTAGAAATATATAATAGTCCATACTTCGCCCAAGGATAGATGATGTAAACTGGCGTTCAACGCCAGTTATCTGCCCAATTCTGGCGTCCAGCGCCGGAAAAGGATTAAAAGTTGGAGTTCAACGCCAGAAATGGATCCAAACCTGGCGTTGAACGCCCAAAACAGCCTTATGTACGTGAAATGTTTAAGTCTCAGCCCCAGCACACACCAAGTGGGCCCCAGAAGTGGATCTCTGCACCATCTGTCATAGTATACTCACTTTTTGTAAACCTAGGCTACTAGTTTAGTATTTAAACAACTTTTAGAGACTTATTTTGTATCTCATGACATTTTTAGATCTGAATTTTGTACTCTTTGACGGCATGAGTCTCTAAACTCCATTGTTGGGGGTGAGGAGCTCTGCTGTGTCTCGATGAATTAATGCAAGTATTCCTGTTTTCTATTCAAACATGCGTGTTCCTATCTAAGATATTCATTCGCACTTCAACATGAATGTGATGAACGTGACAATCATCATCATTCCCCCATGAACGCGTGCCTGACAACCACCTCCATTCTACATCAGATTGAATGAATATCTCTTAGATTCCTTAATCAGAATCTCCGTGGTATAAGCTAGATTGATGGCGGCATTCATGAGAATCCGGAAAGTCTAAACCTTGTCTGTGGTATTCCGAGTAGGATTCAGGGATTGAATGACTCTGACGAGCTTCAAACTCGCGAGTGCTGGGCGTAGTGACAGACGCAAAAGGAGGGTGAATCCTATTCCAGCATGATCGGGAACCTTAGATGATTAGCCGTGCTGTGACAGAGCATTTGGACCATTTTCACAAGAGGAGGGGATGTAACCATTGACAACGGTGATGCCCCAACACACAGCTTGCCATAGAAGGACGTGCGTGCGTGAATCAGAGGACAGAGGAAAGCAGAGATTCAGAAGACAAAGCATCTCCAAAACTCCAACATATTCTCCATTACTGCATAACAAGTAACCTTTAACCCATGCTCTCTTGTTCATTCGCAATTCAACTGATAAATATAATTGACTTCCTGACTAAGAATTGCAAGATAACCATAGATTGCTTCAAACCAACAATCTCCGTGGGATTCGACCCTTACTCACGTAAGGTATTACTTGGACGACCCAGTGCACTTGCTGGTTAGTGATACGAGTTGTGAAAAGTGTAATTCACAATTCGTGCACCAAGTTTTTGGCGCTGTTGCCGGGGATTGTTCGTGCCTGGACAACCAACGGTTTATTTTGTTGCTTAGATTAGGAAAAATTTTTCCTTTTGTTTAGAGTCTCGTATTATTGTCGTGTTAAAATTTTAGAATCCTTATTTTCTTATTAAAACATTTTTCAAAAATAATTTTTCTATTAAATCCGGTGCCAAACTTTAAGTTTGGTGTTTTCTTGTTGATTTCTCTGTGTTTTTCGAAAATTTTAGTTTGGTTTTCTAAAAATTTTAAGTTTGGTGTTCTTCTTTCGTGTTCTTGTGTTCTTGTGAATCTTCAAAGTGTTCTTGAGTTTTCCTTGTGTCTTGATCTTAAAATTTTTAAGTTTGGTGTTCCTTAGTGTTTTTCCCTTAAAAATTTTCGAAAACAAGGAGCTTCAGATCTAAAAAAAATTTTAAATCTTGTGCTATCTTAATTTTTTTCTCCCTCCTCTTTAAATTCAAAAATATCTTTTTTTTCTCTGTTTTAAAAGCAAATTTTTGAAATCTATTTCTAAAATTCAGATTTTTATTTCAAAATTTAAAACCTTTTTCAAAAATCATCAAACCCTTTTCAAAACTTCCTAACCACTTTCCCTTTCCTCAGTTTTTCGAAAATCTTCACTCATTTTTTTTTATTTATTTTATTTTGATTTATTTTGTTTCCGAAATAAATAAATAATTAAATAAATAAAAATATTTTCTCTATTTTACATCATCTCCCTTTCTCCATCATGGACCTAACCGGAAATGAACAGTCCAGGCGGACTCTGGGGTCATATTCTAACCCCTCTACTGCTTCATATGGGAGTAGTATCTGCATACCCTCCATTGGAGTCAGTAGCTTTGAGTTGAATCCTCAGCTCATTATCATGGTGCAGTAAAATTGCCAGTATTCCGGTCTTCCACAGGAAGAACCTACAGAGTTTCCGGCACAGTTTTTACAAATTGCTGACACAGTACATGATAAGGAAATAGATCAGGATGTCTACAGACTATTACTGTTTCCATTTGCTGTGAAAGATCAAGCTAAGAGCTGGTTAAATAACCAACCTAAGGCCAGCATAAGGACATGAAAACAGCTGACAGAAAAATTCCCGAATCAATACTTTCCCCCAAAACGGATGACACAGCTAAGGCTGGACATCCAAGGCTTTAAACAAAGAGATAATAAATCTCTTTATGACGCCTGGGAGAGATACAGAGAGATGCTACGAAAATGCCCCTCTGAAATGTTTTCAGAGTGGGTTCAGTTAGACATCTTCTATTATGGGCTTACAGAAAGAGCTCAGATGTCTCTAGATTACTCAGCTGGTGGATCTATCTACATGAGAAAGACAATTGAAGAGGCTCAAGAGCTCATTGATACAGTTGCCAGGAATCAGCATCTGTACCTAAGCAGTGACCCTTCCATGAAAGAAGAGGTTAAGACAGTAACTGCTGAACTCAGTCCTGTAAAACAAGCTGCTGAATTCAATCAGCAATTGGACTTTCTAACAAAGCAGTTAGCCGAATTCAAAGATAGGTTACAAGAGACAAGGATGGCTAATATACATATGGATGAACAGTTTAAGCAAACAAAGCAGCAGCTGTCAAGGCAAATAACAGAAGAATGCCAAGCAGTTCAACTAAGAAGTGGGAAAACATTAAATACCCCACCTCAAAGCAGCAAAAAGCTAAGAAATGAGCAAACCACCCAAAATTCACCTGAGGACAGTAAGAGCCCAGGGAAAAGTAATTCTGGAACTAAAACGCCAGAAATTTGGTGGAAGGCTGGTGCTAAACGCCCAGACCATGCTCAGGACTGGCGTTCAACGCCAGAAACAAGGCAAGACTGGCGTTCAACGCCAGAAATAGGCAAGGATCTGGCGTTGAACGCCCAAAATGGGCAAGATCTGGCGCTGAACGCGCAAAATGGGCACAGTTCTGGCGTTCAGACGCCAGGAACAGACAAGGAGCTGGCGTCCCATTTCACTCCAACTTCTAACCCTGGCACTCAACTGCCAGTGAGGGATCAGATACACACAAATGCTGATAACAACCCCTCTAAAAAGGCTTCTTCAACCACTTCTATAGGCAATAAACCTGCAGCAATTAAGGTTGAGGAATATAAAGCCAAGATACCTTATCCTCAAAAACTCCGGAAAGAGGAGCAGGATAAGCAATTTGCTCACTTTGCAGCTTACCTCAGGACTCTTGAAATAAAGATTCCATTTGCAGAAGTACTTGAGCAAATACCTTCTTATGCCAAGTTCATGAAAGATATCTTGAGTCATAAAAAGGATTGGAGAGAAACAGAAAGAGTTCTCCTCACTGAAGAATGCAGTGCAGTCATTCTGAAAAGCTTTCCTGAAAAGCTTAAAGACCTTGGGAGTTTTCTGATACCATGCATATTAGAAGGTCAATGCACCAAGACAGCTTTATGCGATCTTGGGGCAAGCATTAACCTAATAACTGCATCCACTATCAGAAAGCTTGGCTTAACTGAAGAAGTTAAACCAACCCGGATATGTCTCCAACTTGCTGATGGCTCCACTAAATACCCATCAGGCGTGATTGAAGACATGATTGTCAGAGTTGGGCCATTCGCCTTTCCCACTGACTTTGTTGTGATGGAAATGGAGGAGCACAAGAGTGCTACTCTCATTCTAGAAAGACCCTTCCTAGCAACTGGACGATCCCTCATTGACGTCCAACAGGGGGAAATAACCCTAAGAGTCAATGATGATGAGTTTAAGTTGAACGCTGTCAAAGCCATGCAGCATCCTGACACATCAAAAGACTGCATGAAAGTTGATCTTATTGACACTTTGGTAGAAGAGATCAACATGGCTGAGAGTCTCGAATCAGAGTTGGAAAACATCTTTAAAGATGTTCAGCCTGATTTAGAGGATTCAGAGGACATGAAAGAGCCTCTGAAAATTCTTCTGGAAGAAGAAAATCCTCCTAAACCCGAGCTCAAGCCATTACCACCATCCTTGAAATATGCATTTCTGGGAGAAGGTGACACTTTTCCAGTGATCATAAGCTCAGCCTTAAATTCACAGGAAGAGGAAGCACTTATTCAAGTGCTAAGGACACACAAGACAGCTCTTGGGTGGTCCATAGGTGACCTTAAGGGCATAAGGCCAGCTAGATGCTTGCACAAAATCTTATTGGAGGATAATGCTAAACCAGTGGTTCAACCATAGAGGCGGCTAAATCCAGCCATGAAAGAAGTGGTGCAAAAAGAGGTCACCAAACTACTAGAGGCTGGGATTATTTATCCTATTTCTGATAGCCCCTGGGTGAGCCCTATCCAAGTCGTTCCGAAAAAGGGAGGCATGACAGTGATTCATAATGAAAAAAATGAATTGGTTCCTACAAGAACAGTTACAGGGTGGCGCATGTGTATTGACTACAGAAGGCTCAATACAGCCACCAGAAAGGATCATTTTCCTTTACCATTCATAGACCAGATGCTAGAAAGACTAGCAGGTCATGAGTATTACTGCCTTTTGGATGGCTACTCAGGCTATAACCAGATTGCAGTAGATCCTTAGGATCAAGAAAAAACAGCATTCAAACGTCCATCTAGAGTGTTTGCTTATAGAAGGATGCCATTTGGGCTGTGTAATGTGCCTGCAACCTTCCAGAGATGCATGCTCTCTTTTTTCTCTGATATGGTGGAAAAATTTCTGGAAGTCTTCATGGATGACTTCTCAGTATATGGAGACTCATTCAGCTCCTGTCTTGATCACCTGAAACTTGTTCTGAAAAGATGCCAAGAGACCAACCTAGTTTTAAACTGGGAAAAATGTCACTTCATGGTGACTGAAGGGATTGTTCTTGGGCATAAAATCTGAAACAAGGGAATAGAGGTGGATCAAGCAAAAATAGAGGTAATTGAAAAATTACCACCACCTGCCAATGTTAAGGCAATCAGAAGCTTTCTGGGGCATGCAGGATTCTATAGGAGGTTTATAAAGGATTTTTCAAAAATCACAAAACCTCTAAGCAATCTGCTGGCTGCTGACACGCCATTTGTGTTTGACACAGAGTGCCTGCAGGCGTTTGAAACGCTGAAATCTAAGCTGGTCACAGCACCAGTTATTTCTGCACCAGACTGGACATTACCATTTGAGCTAATGTGTGATGCCAGTGATCACACCATTAGTGCAGTGTTGGGACAGAGGCATGACAAGCTTCTGCACGTCATTTATTACGCTAATCGCGTTCTAAATGATGCCCAGAAAAATTACACAACCACAGAAAAAGAATTACTTGCAATGGTTTACGCCATTGACAAGTTCAGATCATACTTAGTAGGATCAAAAGTGATTGTGTATACTGATCATGCTGCTCTTAAATATCTACTCACAAAGCAGGATTCAAAACCCAGGCTCATCAGATGGGTGTTGCTTCTGCAAGAGTTTGATATAGAAATAAGAGACAGAAAAGGGACAGAGAACCAAGTGGCTGATCATCTATCCCGGATAGAGGCAGTAGAAGGGACGCCCCTCCCCTCTCTTAAGATCTCTGAGACCTTTCCGGATGAGCATTTATTTGCCATTCAGGAAACACCATGGTTTGCCGATATTGCAAACAATAAAGCTGCAAGGTTCATACCCAAGGAATACAACAGGATACAAAAGAAGAAATTAATTACTAATGCAAAGTACTACTTGTGGGATGAACCCTATCTCTTTAAGAGATGTGCAGACGGAATAATCCGTAGGTGTGTGCCTAGAGAAGAAGCACAAAGGATCCTATGGCATTGCCATGGATCTCAATATGGAGGCCATTTCGGAGGTGAGCGAACAGCCACCAAGGTCCTCCAATGTGGCTTCTATTGGCCCACACTCTATAAGGATTCCCGAGAGTTTGTACGTAACTGTGACAGTTGCCAGAGAGCTGGTAATCTGCCTCATGGTTACGCCATGCCTCAACAAGGAATCTTGGAAGTTGAGTTGTTTGATGTATGGGGAATTGACTTCATGGGACCTTTCCCACCATCATACTCAAACACTTATATTCTGGTGGCAGTTGACTATGTATCAAAATGGGTTGAGGCCATTGCCACACCCACCAATGATACTAAAACAGTGCTGAAGTTCCTTCAGAAACATATCTTTAGCAGGTTTGGTGTCCCTAGAGTACTAATCAGTGATGGGGGCACTCACTTCTGCAATAAACAGCTTTACTCTGCCATGGTTCGGTATGGAATTCGCCATAAGGTGGCTACTCCATATCATCCACAAACTAACGGGCAAGCTGAAGTCTCTAACAGAGAATTAAAGAGAATCCTAGAACAGACAGTAAGTACCCGTAGAAAGGATTGGGCACGGAACTTGGATGATGCTCTGTGGGCTTACAGAACAGCATTCAAGACCCCTATAGGAACCTCTCCATACCAACTTGTGTATGGTAAGGCATGTCACCTGCCCGTGGAACTGGAACATAAAGTCTACTGGGCAACCAGATTCCTAAACTTTGATGCCAAATTAGCAGGAGAAAAAAGATTGCTCCAGCTAAACTATGACAACCTATACAATTCTAAACTAGCCTAACTACCCATTGTTCACTTTTCCACACACCTATGCATTCTCTTTTGATCACCACACATATGCATTAATTATTATTGAACTTCACTTTGGGGCATTTTTGTCCCCTTTTTATTGCTTTTCTTTTTCTTTCTTTTCTCGTTTTTTTTCTTCTTATATATATATATTTTTTTTTCTTTTTGTTTTTCTCATTTTTCTTCTTTCTTTTCAAGCTAAAATGTATAGAAGAACATCAATGCATATGGTTTATACATGATTAATACATGAGTATGTTCCCAATTCCCAAGATTCTGAACACAAATACAAAAACACACTTTTATCTCTACCCAATGTTCCCAACTTTCCCAAAATCAAATGATGAACACTCTCACTAGCCTAAGCTAATCAAAGATTCAAATTAAGGACATTTGTTATTTTTCACTAAGGCTTGTAATGTGCTACAATTAAGAACAAATAGGTTAAGCATGGGCTCAAAATTGGCTAACAATGGAAGATAAAAGGTAGGCTATTTGGGTAAGTGAGCTATTTGAACAATGACCTCAATCATATAAATGCATGTATACACAAAGTAATGGACATAAAGAATCAAACAAATCAAAGATTACAATCATAGAAAGAGAATAATGCAAACAAGAATGAAAGTAAGTGGTTATGTATGATGTAACCACACAATTAGGCTCAAATCTCACATGCTTGTGTTCTTAGCTCAAAACATGATCCACAAAATATATAATTCAAGCAAGTTCTAAAAAAAAAATTTTTTTTTCAATCAATAGGGGTGCCCTATAGATAAAATCCTTAGAAAATATCATGATTTTGACTAAGCTTAATATATACATATGCAAAATGAGAAAGTGCAACTAAAAATCCTAAAATGAAATGCAAGAGTGTTGGGATTAGAAACTTGTTACCCAAAAACGCCGAATGGTCGGACGACCTCCCACACTTAAAAGTTTGCACCGTCCTCGGTGCACTAAAAATGAGCAAGGGGGTACGGCGACTTTCCGAGTTGCTACCTTCAGCTGGCGGGTTAACCGGTGCTGCGTGTTCTTCCTTTCGCTTCCATTTTTGCTTATGGTACATCGATCATGAAAAACAAAATAAACACTGTAAGATGAGAAAATACAAAATCAAGGAAGCGTGAATTGTTGGGATGAGGTAAGAACCATTAGAATGGAGTGAGTGAATTATTGTGACATTGATGAAAAATAAGTGTGTGGGTTCTAAAATTGTATGCGGTTTAGAATGCACGCACTAGTACAAAAAGTTATGTCACAATTATACTAAAAAAATCAGACACTTCGCTCATTCTAGTGTGCTTGAGATACTTTGAAAGACTTGTAGGTTAAGGCAACCGAACAAGTAGTGAAGAAGCATAAAAGCATTCAAGCAAAAATCAAGCGATTGTGAAATTGGATAATGAATGGGTATTGATTGATGTGTAAATGAACTTAATGAACAAAATGGTATATGAAACTTACACCACAATCAATGACACCTATTAAAGTTGTTGCAACACCTAAGTGATATAGAGGTGAAACACATGGATGCTATGGAACTTAGAAAAAGAAATATAAGAGTTAAGATCAATCACATAGCAAGCATAGTCCATAAAGCTTGAAATGCTCCAAAATATGTCACTAGGTAAGCTTTCGATCCAATTTCACACCCACACTCTCAATGCATGAAATAGGTGATATGAACAAAGGGTCAATCATAAACAAGCATCACCTAAAACAATGCATTGACAATGTACAATTGCCTAACAATAGATGATGAATGCATGGTGGCCAAAACATGCAATTCAAAGAGTTAAGATGCATAAAGGCAATGTAACATGTACTTGGTATTCAAAAGCATTAAACATGAAAAGTTTCGAACCAAGTAACCAAATATAACCTCAACAAAGAATCCAACAATGACAATTAACATCAATGATGTTAAACTAACATCCTATTAATAATAAGCAACAGTAAACAGTAAACAAGATTAGTAATCCAACACTTATAATGGAAAACAAAAATTAAACTAACTAACTAACTAAAAGAAATTGTGTTATATGATGTTTGGTAGTGTTGGATGATGTTTGAAGGGTAGAAAGAAAAGAAGAGAAGAAAGAAGAAGGAAAGAAATGGAATGGAGATGAGAAAAGAAGATAGTTGGATGCAGGACATTCCACGCGTGCGCGTCCCTGATGCGTGCGCGTGGATTGGTAAAATGGAAATGACACGTACGCGTGAGGCACGCGTGCGCGTCGATGGGTTATTTCGAGATCGACGCGTATGCGTGAGGTGCGCGTACGCGTGCATAGCTGATGCCAAGGCATCTTAGGCTAGTTTCACTAGCATTTTTCTGTTAGTTTTAGTTGTTTTATGCATTTTCTTGAGCTTAAAGTAACCAAGAATGGTTAAATGAAGAACAAAGCAGTGAACCATCCAAACAGTATGATTTTGATGCAAATTCCATGAGTTTTAGTTATATTACTTGAATGCTATGAATGGAAGATTTCTCATGAAATTTTGCAAGACTTTGATGCATTTGTTTGGATGATTTCAGGGAAGAAGAGGCTAAGTAAGGAAGCAACAAAATCAATAAAGGAAGCTTGAATATCACATGTGGAGTTTAAGTTCCAGTTTAAGCCTAAACTGGAGCTTAAACGCCAGAATCATGAAGGCTAAGAAATGCTGGAATTGAAGTTTAACCTCCAGTTTAACCTTAAACTGGAGGTTAAACGCCAGAATGAAAAGTCTCACCAAAGAAGCATTCCACGTTTAACCTCCAGTTTGACCTCAAACTGGAGGTTAAACGCCAGAATGAGAATGCCACTCAGGAAGGAGTTCCACGTTTAACCTCCAGTTTGACCTCAAACTGGAGGTTAAACGCCAGAATGGGAAAAGCACCAGGGAGCCATTTCCACGTTTAAGCTCCAGTTTGACCTCAAACTGGAGCTTAAACGTGTTCGACCAAGAACTCTCCTCCAGGGTTGCTCTCTCCATTTCCACGTTTAAGCTCCAGTTTGACCTCAAACTGGAGCTTAAACGTGTTCGACACCTCCAGGGCTACTCTTCTAAGCTTCCACGTTTAACCTCCAGTTTAAGGTTAAACTGGAGGTTAAACGTGTTCGACCTCCAGGATGCCTCCTTCCATTTCCACGTTTAACCTCCAGTTTAACCTTAAACTGGAGGTTAAACGTGTTCGACCTCCAGGGCTGCCCTTCCTATATCCACGTTTAAGCTTCAGTTTAACCTTAAACTGAAGCTTAAACGTGTTCGACTACATGACTCTCCAGGGCTGCCTTCTTCCATTTCCACGTTTAAGCTTCAGTTTAACCTTAAACTGAAGCTTAAACGTGCTTCTACAAAAGGCCTCACTGGAAGTGTCTGGCGTTTAAGCTGCAGTTTAAGCTTAAACTGCAACTTAAACGCCACTCTTGGAAAAGGTTTCTGGACCAAAAATATTGTGGTTTAAGTTAGTATTTGAGCACAAACATTAACTTAAACTTATTCTGGTATGAAACCCAATTGAATATCATGGTTTATGGGATTGGGCCTGAAGGATTGATGAGTCTGAAATTTCAATTTATTGAGTCATGTGCCATTATTTGATTATCACTAAGTTGGCTCAATGAATGTTACAGAATTTGGATCAGCAGCCTCATCAAGATTATGGATCATAACCCAAAGCAAAAGGAAAGCAAGGAGAGGCCTCAAAGCCCAAGAAACACAACAGAAGCACAATATAGAAAGTGTATAAATAGGATAGAATTTAAGTTAGAAGGCACTTTTTGAACTTTTACTTTTCACTTTTAGCTAGTTTTCATATCCTTGTAATTGAATTCAGAGCTATGACTCACTAAACCCCCTTTCATTGGGTTAGGGAGCTCTATTGTAATTCAATGAATCAATAATAGTTTATCTTCTTCTTCAATCTTTTCTCTTGAATTTTGTTAGAAAGCTTCTCGATCTAATTCCATTGGGTAGTTGTCTTGGGAAAGAAACTACCCATAATTGGAATCCTTCGGAACCTTGGGAAAGGAATGGAGGATTCATGCTAGAGAAGCTTTCTCACAGTGAATTGGATTGGGGTTTGGATGGATATTGTGACATGTAATCCTACCAAATTGTGGTTCATGAAACTGTGTGGTATAATCAGTGATCGAGCATCATCTCTTCTTATGAACATTTAAACCAAGGGATTGGGAATTTGTTCATTTTTAGAGAGAATTGGTGAGCCAAGGGATTGGGATCCAATCATATAAGATTGCCAAGCAAAATTCAATGAACGCATTGCTTGAGGAAGAGATAAACATGTTTTGATTCGGAGATCTCAATATCTCCTATAACCCAATGAATCCCCCAATTCTGATTTCCATCTTCTCTTTACATTCTGCAACTCAATTCATGCAATCACCCCCATTCCCTTTTAATTTCAGCAATTTAGTTTCTGCTCTTTAATTCATGCAATTTAAGATTCCGCCATTTCAATTTCTTGTCATTTACTTTTCCCGCCAATTTTACATTCCGCAATTCTCATCTCAATCTTGATTCCGCTCAACTAGAACACACTTCTAATCCGAATTGCTCACTCAACCAATCCTTGTGGGATTCGACCTCACTCTATTGTGAGTTTTTACTTGACGATAACCGGTGCACTTGCCGGAAGGAATTTTGCCGATCGTGCAATTTCCTAAATCGTAGCATAACTAGTTTATGCGCATCAAGTTTATGGCGCCGTTGCCGGGGATTGGTTTTCGATTGACAATTCTCAAATTGGAAGTTAACTAGATTGAGCATTTTTTTTGTTTTGATTAATTCAGTACAAGTTACTTGTTGAATTTTAATTTCTGCACATGTTTTCTTTCTTTATGCCTTTAAATTCAAGCAACTAACTCACTGACTCACTAACTGTTTGAATTAATTCCTCAATTGCTCTAACCATACTCTTCCATTAACCAAGAGTATTTCACTTGTTTGTTGCCTGTGTTGTGTTCTTGTATGACAGGTAGGAGAGGAGAGACATCAACTCCTCCATATACCGAACCAGAGAGGACCCTTCATAGGCTTAGAAGGGAAGCAAGAGGGAAGAGAGTACTGGGAGAAGAAGAATCTGAAGGAGAATCTGAGGACAAGGACAATTTTGAGGAAGCTCTAGATCTCAACATGGATAGAGAAGTTCACTACCATGAGAGAGCTGATGGAAACAATGCCATTCCTGAGAGGAGGGTTCTTAGTTCATACATAAACCCAACCTCTGGGAATTGTGGTAGCAGCATCCAGAAACCACCCATTCAGGCCAACAATTTCGAGCTCAAACCACAGCTAATATCACTGGTGGAGAATCATTGTTCATTTGGTGGAAGTGCTAATGAAGATCCCAACCAACATCTCACAAAATTCCTGAGAATTTGTGACACTGTGAAGTCCAATGGAGTCCAGGAAGATGCCTATAAACTGCTTTTGTTCCCATTTTCACTTAGGGACAAAGCAGCTAAGTGGCTGGAATCATTCCCAAGGGGGAGTCTAACAACATGGGATGAGGTGGAAAGCAAGTTTCTGGCACGTTTCTACCCCCCACAAAAGGTCAATAGGCTTCGATCTGAGGTTCAAACTTTTAGACAACAAGATGGTGAAATTCTCTACGAGGCATGGGAGAGATTCAAGGATTTGACAAGGAAATGCCCACCAGACATGTTCCATGATTGGGTGCAATTGCATATTTTCTATGATGGACTCTCTTATGAATCAAGGAAGGCTGTAGACCATTCATCAGGAGGTTCATTGAACAGGAAAAAGACTGTGGAAGAGGCCATTGAAGTGATTGAGACAGTGGCTGAGAATGAGTACTACTATGCATCAGAAAGGCACAACACTAAGGGAGTCATGGAGCTGAACCATGTTGATACAATTTTAGCCCAAAACAAGGTGTTTGCCAAGCAACTAGCAGAGCTTACCAGGCAATTAGAAACAAAGCAAGTGGCTGCAATACACACACAAGATCAAGAGGAAGTAAGCATTGAAGGAGGTGATTGGGAAGAGGCCAACTATGTGGGAAACCAACAAAGGCAATCATATGATCCACATTCCAACACTTACAACCCAGGATGGAAAAATCACCCAAACTTTGGGTGGGGAAACCAACAAACCCAACCACAAAACCACAAACCTTACAACCACAACCAACATAACAATTCCACATACCAAAACTCCAACCAAAGATCATACCAAGCCACACAGAACACTTACCCCCAACCATCATATCATGGCCAAAATAATCAACCTACCCAACTTAATCCGAACCAACAATTTCAAGATCAATTAAACCGGATAGAAGGAATGATGGCAACCATGAGTCAAGACATAACCGAATTGAAAAGCTTCAGGGATGATGTGAGAGCTACCTTAAGAAACCATGGTGAAAAACTCAAGAGGATGGAGTCTCAAGTAGGAGAGCTATCTCAACAGGCCGTCAAATCAACTGCAGTGTTCCCTAGTGACACAGAAAAGAATCCTAAAGGGGAACAAAAGAGAGTGAGATGGGAAGAATGCAAGGCCATCACCATATTGAAGGAAGTTTCAGAAGAAGAAGGAATCAGGCCCTCAGAGCAGGAACCAGAAATCTTGAAGGAAGATGTGGAAGAAGTTAAGCAGGAAAGTGAAACTGAGCAAGCCAAGGAACTGCAAAAAGGCATGCTGGAAATATACCAACCAAAAGCACCATTTCCTCAGAGGTTAGGAGGAGGTGAAAAAGGGAAAACCTATTCAAGGTTTTTAGAGACATTTAACTCTCTCCATGTCAATATTCCCTTTCTTGAGATTCTCCATCAAATGCCTACACACATCAAGTATTTAAAGGAATTGTTAAGCAAGAAAAGAGTTTTGAAGGGAGGACAAATGGTAACAATGAACAAAGAATGCAGTGCTCTCATCAAGAAGGACACACTCTCTAAGAAAACGGACCCAGGAAGTTTTCATATCCCTTGCATCATAGGGGAAACAAAAATTGACAGAGGATTCTGTGATCTAGGAGCTAGCATAAATGTGATGCCTCTAACTCTTATGAAGAGGCTACAACTGAATGAGGTGAGATCCACTGATGTAATCATACAACTGGCTGACAAAACTAAGAAGCAAGCTGAAGGGGTAGTTGAAAATGTGCTGGTGAAAGTGGGGGATTATTACTTCCCCACAGACTTTGTCATTGTGGACATGGAGGAAAGCTACTTACACCCTATCATTCTGGGCAGACCATTTCTAGCCACTACTAGAGCGCTCATAGATGTAGAACAAGGAGAGCTAATTCTGAGAATACATGATGAACAGCTCATTTTCAAAGTTTTCAAACCTGCATCTGAGCCTGAACCAGAACCTGAAAAGCCTAAGGATGATAGTGGCCATCTGTGTTTGGAGGAAAGTAATCCAGCAACTGAAACTCTAAAACAGTCCTTGGAGGGCAAACAAGAGTTGCAAGAGTTAAAGCCACAAGAATCAGTGGAAACAGATCAGAAGGATCCTCCTGACATAAGGGTCAATGAAGAAATCCTCAAGAGAAAGGGAAGAGTGATAGGGAGATTGCCAAGAGGGTGGAGAAACAAGAAAATTCCCACTGAAGGTTTTTCTCCGGGAGATAACGTGATATCAAGTCATTATCTGCCAATCCCACCTGGCCTCAAAACCATTCCTTCCCAGCTCCCTCAAGTGTTCACAATCAGGAAAGTTCTTTCTATGGAACATTTAGAGGTCATGAATGAATCAAGTGGGGACGTTTTCATAGTGAGAGGAGAAGACGTCAAGCACTACAATCCACCCTAACAAGGGACAACCGTCAAGCTAATGACGTTAAAGAAGCGCTTGTTGGGAGGCAACCCAACCTGAGGTAATACCCTTTTGCTATTTCTTTTATTTGTTTCAATAAAAAGAGTGAAGTAGTTTCTGTGCATTGCAAAGAATTAAGTTTGGTGTTTCACACCAAACAATGAATTCGTGGATCAATAATTCAAAGGGGAATGTGTGACTCTAAGTTTGGTGTTCCACCATAAAGATCAACTGAACACAACAACCTTTGAATTATATGAGAGGAACAACCATTCTAAGCAGTCACAGAAATGCTTAAAACCCTTAGCAGCAACTTCATTCCAAAGAGAACTCAAAGATTCAAAGCACAGAGAAGTAAGTGGGAGACTAAGTTTGGTGTTCACACACCAACTTAAGACTCAGATACTTACCCACACATAGTTGAGCTAACCACTCAAGTGCTTGAGAAGCAAGCAACTTCATCACTCTTTGCAGGAAAGGAAACAAGGATTTTAAAGCATGAAGCAACATTTAGGAGAAGAAGGGAAATCAAATTGTTTCCTGGCAACAAAGAAAAAACAAGGAATTTCACAAGGTGGTATTGTTCCTTGATAATTCTTTAAAAAGGGCAAATAAAAGCATGCTTGTTCTGGTTTAAACTGTAAATGTTGAATCTTTCTGGAATGTGAAGTTTTTAGTATATTTGTCTGTTTATTGCTTTGAATAAAGTGAATGCCTAGATGTTTGGATATAACTCCACCTTCTTAAACAAATGCTTGCCATGCTTGTTCTGTTTCCGAAAATAAAAGAAAAGTTTGAACAAAAGTAACTTGGCTAAATTAGCGACAAATCAAGTAGAATTAAGTGGTGGTATGCATGCTTGATTGTTTAGTCAGATCACTGGAATTAGAGTGTAGAATTATCATTTTTTGTGTAGAAATTGAAAACTGTCTATGGATCTTGATGAATAAATGTCTTTGGCCATGAAAAAGAAAGAAAAAGAAGAAGAAAAAGCCACTGAAAAAGGGCAACCAAAAAGCAAAAGAAAAAAAAATTGAGAAAATAAGCTAGGCACCAATGGTTTGAACTTCTGAGACAAATGCCTGTGGTGTTTATGTATTAAGGATATGCTTGGATGAATAGGTTCTGAGGAGTGTTTCAACACTTGGTAACTTGGGTTAACTAACCCGGGATTATCAACCAAAAGTCCATTATCAAGAGCAACCTAAATACAAAACATTTAGTCACACAAAGAGGTGCTGGGCACCAATGTCTCAAGAAGAAATGTGAACTAAAATGCCTAAAGTGGATATGTGTAGTGCACTGATAAGAAAAAGAAAATGCCAAAGGCTTGTGCAACACATGACACTAAGCAAACAAGGAGCAAAAGAAGCTCTAAGAAAAAAGAAAAGAAAAACAAAGAAGAGAAAAGTGCCAAAGACATAAGAATAACAAGAGGCCATAGCAGTGTTTGATGGATGCAATGAAAAAGTGATAATCTTACCTGATAAGAATGAAAAAAGTGATGCTGCAACTTTCTGCATAAAACCCTTCTGAAGAGCTTCAAATGCTTGCTAATATAGCCAATGTAATTGCTTTCTGTTTCATACTTTCTTCTCAAATAACTCAGGACTTGCTTAGGGACAAGCAAGTATTAAGTTTGGTGTTGTGATGCCAAGCATCTTAGGCTAGTTTCACTAGCATTTTTCTGTTAGTTTTAGTTGTTTTATGCATTTTCTTGAGCTTAAAGTAACCAAGAATGGTTAAATGAAGAACAAAGTAATGAACCATCCAAACAGTATGATTTTGATGCAAATTCCATGAGTTTTAGTTATATTACTTGAATGCTATGAATGGAAGATTTCTCATGAAATTTTGCAAGACTTTGATGCATTTGTTTGGATGATTTCAGGGAAGAAGAGGCTAAGCAAGGAAGCAACAAAATCAATAAAGGAAGCTTGAATATCACATGTGGAGTTTAAGTTCCAGTTTAAGCCTAAACTGGAGCTTAAACGCCAGAATCATGAAGGCTAAGAAATGCTGGAATTGAAGTTTAACCTCCAGTTTAACCTTAAACTGGAGGTTAAACGCCAGAATGAAAAGTCTCACCAAAGAAGCATTCCACGTTTAACCTCCAGTTTGACCTCAAACTGGAGGTTAAACGCCAGAATGAGAATGCCACTCAGGAAGGAGTTCCACGTTTAACCTCCAGTTTGACCTCAAACTGGAGGTTAAACGCCAGAATGGGAAAAGCACCAGGGAGCCATTTCCACGTTTAAGCTCCAGTTTGACCTCAAACTGGAGCTTAAACGTGTTCGACCAAGAACTCTCCTCCAGGGTTGCTCTCTCCATTTCCACGTTTAAGCTCCAGTTTGACCTCAAACTGGAGCTTAAACGTGTTCGACACCTCCAGGGCTACTCTTCTAAGCTTCCACGTTTAACCTCCAGTTTAAGGTTAAACTGGAGGTTAAACGTGTTCGACCTCCAGGATGCCTCCTTCCATTTCCACGTTTAACCTCCAGTTTAACCTTAAACTGGAGGTTAAACGTGTTCGACCTCCAGGGCTGCCCTTCCTATATCCACGTTTAAGCTTCAGTTTAACCTTAAACTGAAGCTTAAACGTGTTCGACTACATGACTCTCCAGGGCTGCCTTCTTCCATTTCCACGTTTAAGCTTCAGTTTAACCTTAAACTGAAGCTTAAACGTGCTTCTACAAAAGGCCTCACTGGAAGTGTCTGGCGTTTAAGCTGCAGTTTAAGCTTAAACTGCAACTTAAACGCCACTCTTGGAAAAGGTTTCTGGACCAAAAATATTGTGGTTTAAGTTAGTATTTGAGCACAAACATTAACTTAAACTTATTCTGGTATGAAACCCAATTGAATATCATGGTTTATGGGATTGGGCCTGAAGGATTGATGAGTCTGAAATTTCAATTTATTGAGTCATGTGCCATTATTTGATTATCACTAAGTTGGCTCAATGAATGTTACAGAATTTGGATCAGCAGCCTCATCAAGATTATGGATCATAACCCAAAGCAAAAGGAAAGCAAGGAGAGGCCTCAAAGCCCAAGAAACACAACAGAAGCACAATATAGAAAGTGTATAAATAGGATAGAATTTAAGTTAGAAGGCACTTTTTGAACTTTTACTTTTCACTTTTAGCTAGTTTTCATATCCTTGTAATTGAATTCAGAGCTATGACTCACTAAACCCCCTTTCATTGGGTTAGGGAGCTCTATTGTAATTCAATGAATCAATAATAGTTTATCTTCTTCTTCAATCTTTTCTCTTGAATTTTGTTAGAAAGCTTCTCGATCTAATTCCATTGGGTAGTTGTCTTGGGAAAGAAACTACCCATAATTGGAATCCTTCGGAACCTTGGGAAAGGAATGGAGGATTCATGCTAGAGAAGCTTTCTCACAGTGAATTGGATTGGGGTTTGGATGGATATTGTGACATGTAATCCTACCAAATTGTGGTTCATGAAACTGTGTGGTATAATCAGTGATCGAGCATCATCTCTTCTTATGAACATTTAAACCAAGGGATTGGGAATTTGTTCATTTTTAGAGAGAATTGGTGAGCCAAGGGATTGGGATCCAATCATATAAGATTGCCAAGCAAAATTCAATGAACGCATTGCTTGAGGAAGAGATAAACATGTTTTGATTCGGAGATCTCAATATCTCCTATAACCCAATGAATCCCCCAATTCTGATTTCCATCTTCTCTTTACATTCTGCAACTCAATTCATGCAATCACCCCCATTCCCTTTTAATTTCAGCAATTTAGTTTCTGCTCTTTAATTCATGCAATTTAAGATTCCGCCATTTCAATTTCTTGTCATTTACTTTTCCCGCCAATTTTACATTCCGCAATTCTCATCTCAATCTTGATTCCGCTCAACTAGAACACACTTCTAATCCGAATTGCTCACTCAACCAATCCTTGTGGGATTCGACCTCACTCTATTGTGAGTTTTTACTTGACGATAACCGGTGCACTTGCCGGAAGGAATTTTGCCGATCGTGCAATTTCCTAAATCGTAGCATAACTAGTTTATGCGCATCAATAGCCTTGTGCGAGAGGCACAAAACGCGCACAGTGCAGGCACAACTCTCGGAAAAATGGCTAGGAAGTGGAAAAATTCAATCCACGCGTGCGCGTGGATGGCCGAAAATACTTGGGTACACGTACGCGTGAAGCACGCGTATGCGTGGATGGTGCTCTATTTTTCAAAATTTTTCTATGTTTTTGCACCAAACCAAGCATTCCAAACCTCCAAACAGCTACCAAAACATCATAAAACTTATTTAACCTAGTAGATTCCCAAATAAACTTAACTAAGCAATCAAAACAAGGAATTAAACCTATTTTACCAATATTTACAAAAGAGAAAATGAAAAGATGTTACCATGGTGGGGTGTCTCCCACCTAGCACTTTTGTTTATTGTCCTTAAGTTGGACTTATGGGGAGCTCTTCATCAAGGTGGGTTGTGCTTGAATCCATCCTTGAACATCCACCAATGCTTGGACTTCCATTGTGCTTCATCATTCAAAGTTAATAACGCCAAGCTTTGATGGAGTTCTTCACAAACCATAGGCTCCCAAAGTTGATCTTCCTTGTGCGATCCGGGATCCCACACTTCGTTTTCACACCCGTCCTTGAGTTGATCATGGTGATTTCCTCTGGGTGGCAAGAGAGATAAATTCTCATGGAAGCACCAAACTGTCCTCCTAGACCCATTTAATTGAGCATTACACCAATCCATGCTCCTCAATTTTGAGCTTCCAACCATAATGAGCCTAGACTTACAACGCCAACCACTAAACATCCTCCTTTTACGCTTAATTCCGCAAAGCACCCTAAGTTGGCCATCTGTCTCAAGCAAACCAAATTCAAGTGAGATAATAAAGCTAAGAGTTAGAAGTTTTACCCACTCAAATGAAGGATTAGATGACAACCTAGGTGGAGGAGTTCCCAACGATCTTGACAAGGCGCGCTCTACTCCTGTCCATACTCTCCTAGAGGCTTCCACCACTTGGCAAGGTTCTTCAAGCTTTACCTCTTGCCAAGCTTCCTCAAGTTCAAGTTCTTCTTCACCAATGTCCTCTAGCTCCTCCCTATCACTCAAATCATAAATAGGAGGTTAAGTAAAATCTACCTCATCATCAATTCCAAGTATAGTGGGGAAGGATTCCTCAAATTCAAAAGGATCATATGTTGATGCGTAGTCATCATAAATAGGACGGCCTATTGATTGGAACACTTCTTCCAATTCTTCAATCACATTGTGTCTTGGAGGTTGTGCACTCTTCTCCTCAACATCAACTTCAAACTCCATGGAAGAGGGCTCTTCAATTTGTGATTCCTCTATGTACTCAACATATCCTAAGGCTCCAACTACTACTTCCTCTTGTTCAATAATTTCTACCTCCTCCTCTTGTTGCATTTCTTGCTTTAACTCCTCTTCTTCACCTTGGAGCTTCAAGTTCACTCCCTTACTAAGCTCCTTGGTTTCTTCTCCACATTCAACAATGGGAGTCCCTTGATTGCATAGGCTTAGGCAGGACGAGACTATGTTGCCAATGGCTTCTACCATGATAGCCATTTTTGCTCTTAACTCCTCAAACTTCTTTTCATCCTCCTCGTGTCGCCTTAAGATATGAGATTCAAGATCTCTCAATTCTAGCATGAGGGCTTTGTTGGGAGGTGATGGTGGAAGAGAGGGTTCATTGTTTGAGGGATGGTTGTGGTAATTGGAAGGTAGTTCATATTGGTGAAATTCTTGAGGTGGTGTATGTGGACTTTGTGGTTCTTGGGAGTATTGGTGTTGGAATGGTGGTGGCTCTAAGTATGGTTCATATGGTGGTTGGTATGGTGGGTATGGGTTAGGATCATGTGGAGGTGAATGGTGGTATGAGGCTTGTGAGTATGGTGGAGGGCTATATTGAGGAGTGGGATCATATGCATATGATGATTGTGGTTGACAACAACAATGAGGACCATCACACATATTAGATTGGTATGCATCAAGATTTCAATTGTAACCATAAGAAGCCGGAGGAGGTTGTTGCCAAGAAGGTTGTCTATAAGCTTGGGGCTCCTCCCACCTTTGATCTCCAAAGACTTGATGCAAATCCTCATTATAGATTTCATTTCCTACAACATAGTTTGAACTACACTCATAGCCAAAGTGATAAGAATTCATGGTGATAAGAGAAAACAAAAACAAATTCTAACAAGAAACAAAGAAAACCAAATCCTAAAACTAGCAAAACCTAACAAACAAACCAAAAATCAAGCTATTCACAATATATACAATAGCCAATAACATAGCACCATTGTAACTCCCCGGCAACGGCGCCATTTTGATAGATGAGAATTTAGTGATGGTTTAGAATTTCTCTAGTAGAAATAATAACTTCGTTGTAAGCATAGCTCCAAACCAACAAACAATTCTCACATAAAAAAATTTGAGTTGTCACAAGTACAAACCCCAATAAGAATTAACCGAAGTATTTAAAATCCGGGTCGTCTCACAAGAAATTGCAATGAAGTGTATGCTTATTGGCTTTGAAGGGAACAAGGGGTTTTGTTTATAAGGGGCGGAAAATAATTGGCAAGAAAAGTAAATCAAGCAAGCAACTAAAGAAAGCAAAACAAAGAAAAGCAATTAATAAAGAGAGACATTCATGGCAAGAATTGAGATCATAGGCCTTCCATCATAGTCACTAATAACAATAATTAATAAGAATTTATCTTATTACGTCATCCCCAATGATAGAAGAAGATATAGGTTATCTTCCATGAGAGAAAGTCTAATAAGACTAGCTAATATCAATCCAAATGTCCTAATCAACTCACTAATTGGATTAGCAAGAGATTAGAGTCAATGCAAATAATATTAACTAACAATTCTAGATCACCAACATAGGTTGGGTTTTCATGACTCAAGATTGCCTAATTACTCTTTCCAAGCCAAGAATGCTTAAAGTCTACTCTAAAGCCCAACCAAGCATTTTGTCAAACACTTGGTGGGTGTACAAGAAAAGCATAATAAATTGCAAGAATGATAAATCTACCAACTATGAATTGCAAGAAACGTAAATTCACAACTCAATCATCAATAAAGGAAACATCAAACATCAAATTTCATTAAATGTAAACCAAATCCAACATAGAACATTCATGAAAATAAAAGAGACATGAAAGTAAAATTAACACTATAAACCATGAGAATGAAAGAGTAAAAGCAAGAAATTGTAAAGAAAATAAGATGAAAACATGTAATTGAACCTAGATCTAAGATGCAAATGTCCTAGGAACCCTAATTCTAGAGAGAAGAGGGAGCTTATCTCTCTAGAAACTAACCTACATGATGCTAAGTTACAAACAATTGCTCCCCCCTTTCCCAAGCTTGAATTCTGCATGAAATAGCATTATAAATGAGTTGGATTGGGCCCAAAATGCTCTACAAATCCCTGGCCACGATTTCACTTTAGTGAATCACGCTGCTCCATCGGTGCACACGTGTACAGTGCGCGTGCGCATCCCTAAACGCAAAGTAACTATGGCAAATTTTATATCATTTTGAAGCCCCGGATGTTAGCTTTCTAACTCAAGTGCAACCGCCTCATTTGGACCTCTATTGCTCAAGTTATGGTCGATTGAGTGCGAAGAGATCAGGCTTGACAGCTTTGCTGTTCCTTCATTTCTTCATGAGTTCTCCCACTTTGCATGCTTTTCCTTCATTCCTTCAATCCAATCTTTGCCTTATAAACCTGAAATCACTTAACAAACATATCAAGGCATCGAATGGAATTAAAGTGAATTAAATTTAGCTATTTTAAGGCCTAAAAAGCATGTTTTCACAGTTAAGCACAAATCAAGGGAGAATTACAAAACCATGCTATTTCATTGAAAAAATGTGGGAAAAGGTGATAAAATCCCCCAAAATAAGCATAAGATAAACCACAAAATTGGGGTTTATCAAATCTTCCCACACTTAAACTAAGCATGTCCTCATGCTAAAATCAAGAAAGAAGCAAAGGGGTATCAACATTTATTCAATGCAAATTAACTATCTACAATCTATCTATACGCAATCTATCTACATGAATGCAATTGCTTGGTCAAAATAAATCAATCTCCAAGAATACGTCTACAAACACAAGGGCTAAGGCAATACCAATCAACTCAACCCACAATTGAATTAAATCATTGAAAGACTTTACTAACTTGCAAGAAAAGATGATCATGGGTGGAAACATGTAATTGAGCGATCGAACCCTCACCGGATGTGTATCCGCTCTAGTCACTCAAGTGTATGGGGTTGATTTACTCAATTCTCTCCTAATCATGCTTTCTAAGATTTGTTTTTCATCTAACAATCAACAATTACTTCATGCATGCATATAAATATCATGAGGACTTTCCCATAGGTTGTAATGGGGCTAGGGTCAAGGTAAGGGTGCATATGGTTAAGTGAGATTGAAATTTGAATCTTTGATTAACTTAAACTTCCCACCTAACCTATGACAACCTATACAATTCTAAACTAATCTAACTACCCATTCTTCACTTTTCCACACACTCATGCATTCATGCGTACGCGTGAATGTTAAAATGGTGACCGATGCGTACGTGTCAGGCACGCTTGCGCGTGGGTCGCTCGGCACAGAACAGGCACAAACTGGGCACAACTCTCTGGTTTTTATACCAGAGAGTGCAGAATACACAACCAAGGCGCGCTCGCACGGCACGCTTGTGCATGGATGGGCGAGGCAACAATGGATGTGCAGGTGTCAAGCATGCTTACGCGTGGGTCGCCTCGGTGCTTTTGGTACAAAATGGGCACAAACTGGGCATAACTCTAGTTTTTATACCAAGAGCTGTGTAACTAGGCCGGCGCATGCGCGCTGACGAACCGGATTTCCTATCGGTGAAGAAAGTCACAAATATATTATCGCGTTGCAAGTATAGCTTCTAAACCAACAGAAAATCATTTCGTGCAAACGTTTTGGTTATCACAAGTAACAAACCCAATAAAATTTATAAACCGAAGTATTCAAACCTCGAGTCGTCTTCTCAAGGAATTGCAGGGAGGTATGACTTATTATTAGATATGGAAAATGTAGAATTTTGGGTTTTGAAAGGTTTGAGCAAGGAAAATAAATTGCAAGAATTAATAAATTAATATCTAATAAAACTCTTGGCAAGGTATGAAAACTGGAAGTCCTATCCTAGTTATCTTTATCAATGGTGATGAGAATTGAGTTTTAATCCCACTTAGTTAACCCTTACTAAAGCAAAGGAAAGTCAAGTGAACTAATTAGTTAGATCCTCAAGTTCTAGCCAACTCCTAAGAAAGGACTAGAGTTAGTGGAATTCAATTCAATTAGCTAAAATAACAATTATCAATCACGATGAGTTTGATAACTCAAGAGTTACCAATTAATCAACCAAAGCCAAAAGGGAAAAATCTAAATTAAATTAAAAGCATTCATATAAAGCAAAGCAAAGTCAGATCTAAAAATACCTCAATTTATATTAAATAAAACATTCAAATCTAAATACGAAGAATTCATAAGCCAAATTGGTAACATGAGTCAGATACGAATAAAAGCATTAGAATAAATAAAAATATAAAAGGAATATTGAACGTGAGAGAAATTTGAAATAATAAGTTGAAATAATAAGAAATCCTAATTCCTTTAAGAGGAATTCTAAATCCTAAATCCTAAGAGAGAGGAGAGAACCAATCTCTCTCTAAAACTACATCTAAAACTAAAAATTATGAATTATAAGCTCTCTTAGTTGTTCCTTTGAATCCTCCATTCTCTGGCTTATATTCTGTATTTCTGGATTCAAAATTGGGCCGAAAAAGGGTCCAGAAATTGCTGGGGGCGTTTTCTGCAGATTCTGCACGTGGCGTCTGTAACGTATCCGCGTAGGTCACGCGGTCGCGTCATCTGGAGTTCTGCTCTACCACGCGGTCGCGTCGGTCACGCGTACGCGTAATTTGCATTTTGCTCAAGGCACGCGTCCGCGTCAGTCACGCGTTTGCGTCGCTGCCTTTTCGTGCTAGGCACGTGGCTCCGTCGTCCCTGCCTTTTTCTTGAAAACTCCATTTTTGTGCTTTCCTTACAATTTTGTATGTTTTCTCTCTGTCCTCCTAAGCCATTCCTACCTTAGGAGATCTGAAAATACTTAACACACAAATCACGACATCGAATGGTAATAAAGGGTAATTAAAATTAATATTTTTAAAGCATAAGAAACATGTTTTTCACATATATCACATAATAAGGAAGGAAAAGTAAAACCATGTAATTTACATGAATAAGTGGGTGAAGGATTGAATAAATCACTTAAATTGAGCACAAAATACATCATAAAATATGGGTTTATCAACCTCCCCACACTTAAACAATAGCATGTCCTCTTGCTAAATCCAAGAGAAAGGGTAAAGTTAGAATGGTGGAATCTCATGCAATGCATTCTATTCTAAATGCAACTACCTAAATGAATCATGCAATTCTAATTATTATTCACTCGTATATAAAGCTTACATGTAGTTAAATTAATTCACATTCTCAAGGAATCATATGTGCATAGCCAAACTCTGGATAATGTTAAAGCACTTTTACAATTGAGATGGGTAAGAGTATTTCACAAACTTGCAAGACAATTAACAATTAAGCAGAGTAATATGGTGATGAGCTATTGAACCCTCACTAGATTTTGTGTTTACTCTCTAGTCACTCAGTGTTTATTGGGTTAATCACTCTATTCTTCTTTCTATCTTTGCTTTCTAAAACTTTGTTCTTCATCTAACCAATCAACAACTATGGAATATAGACATACAAAAATCATGAGGTCTTTTTCAAGGTTGTAATGGGGCCAAGGTAAGGGTAATGGTATTTGTATAAGGCTAAGTGAGCTAACAAAGTGAATCCTTGATTAGTCTAAGATCTCACCTAACATACATACTTTACATAATTTTAAAGTTCATTTACCTATTTTTCCAAATTTTTCCACTTTGCATTACAAGCTCATGCATTAAATTTAATTTTGAAATTTTTCCCATGTGCATTGATTTTTATTTTGCATTTGGATAATTTTTGTATCCCCTTATTTAAATACTGAAAATAAATATTTTTATCTATGCACATGGTAATTTAGTTATTTTGATTTCACATGAGCATGCTTCCCAAATTTCTAAAATAACTTATTCATTTTAAATCCCTACTTTGTTTCCATTATCCCATGTTCCCATAAAATTTCTCACACTTAAATTGTACACAATATCTATCTTAAGCTAACCAAGGATTCAACTTGGGATTTTTATTTTGTTTTTCTGCTTAAGGCTAGTAATGTGGTTATAGAACAAGAGGGGATTAAAAAGCTCAAGGGGGCTAACAAGGGTGATGTAAAAGGTAGGCTAAATTGGGATAAGTGAGGAAAATTCAAATGATGGCCTCAATCATCTCTTGGTATGTATCTATATTCTATATTGGATATATAGATTAAAACAAAGTAAAGAACAACAGAATGAAAAAGAAGGGCGAAACACACAGGAATGAAATTTATAGTTTGGATGTAACTATACAATTAAGCTCAAAACTCACAGGCTGTGTGTTCTCCAATTCAAAAATCATATATTAGTTATGTATGTCATGCAAGTAGAAATTAAGAGTTCCCATTATTCTCAATGTAAATATTAGGGTGGCTTTTTAAAATCTTAGTGTTCCTCCTTGATGAAATGTTGTTAACTAACTAACATGTAATACTATATATACAAGGTGTGTGGATTATTTTAATTTACTAAAGTTTCTAGTTTACTCCTTTTATTTTCAATTAAACCAAACTAATATATGCTAAAAGGGTAAAGTATACTAATTAATCCACATATTCTATAACTAAAAAGTTTAGAATTGCAAACTAAACTAAATGTCTAAGATATAAACTAAAGTGCAAAATGCGAAAATAAAGTAAAAATACAACAAAAGAACAATGTGTAAATACTGAAAAATAAAAATAAAAATAAAAAAATACAGAAAAATAAACAAAATAAGATAGAAGAGTCTGTAGTGGTTCACCAAAAAGATTTGCCAGAGATGGCGACCTCCCCACACTTAAAATATAGCATCGTCCTTGATGCTCGCTCAAACTGGGTGTGAAGAAGCGTCATCATCGGAAGGATGTGCTGCTGGAGTCTCTGTGGTGGTCTGAGGGTCTGCAGACTGGATAAGTGTAGGAGGATTTGTCTGCTGCAGTGGAGGCGCTGACTGTAGAGGAATCTCTGGGTCGGCGGCCTGTAGCCGGTGGTGCTCCTCATGATGCGGCGCAGCCTGCTCTAGTCCTGCCTGCTCAGCCTAGGCATGTGTCTCCTTCTCATGATCGCTCGCCTCCTCCTTAGATGGCTCTGATGGTGTGTCAGGCTCAGAGGGAATGTCATGGTGACCAGTGCAGAGCAACAACTTTAAATGCTCATAGCGTTGCTTGTTGTGACGCTCAGATCTCGCATATTGCCGCTGGTTGCGGCGCTCCATCTGGTCTAGCTGCTGAAAAAGGCGGTGCACGAGGTGGTAAACAGGCTCTGAGGCAGGTGGAGATGCAGTGGTGGTAGCTAGTGCAGCAGTGGATGAAGAAGGGGCAGCTGAAGGTGTGGCCGCCTCATCAGAGGCGGTGAGGAATGGAGGTCTATAACCTAAAGCCTAAAACTTCCTGGTGTGAGGGATAATCTTCTTGCAGTCTGCAGCAGGTGGCTTTTCATCAGCAAGCTCCCAAGGCACGTCAGCTCGACGGCCAAGCTGGGTAATCAGATAAGGAAAAGGGAGGGTGCCTCTGACATGGACCCTGGCCATATAATACCGGATGAAACGTGGCAGATACAGGTCCTTACCCTCCATCACACACCAGATGAGGGTGATCATAGCAGTGGGCAGCTTTGTCTCATGGTTGCTCGGCATCACATAGTTGCTCAGAATCTGGTGCCAGAGTCGAGCCTCATCATTCAGGTAAATCAGCTTGATTCCCTTAGGCATTGTTGTGTTCTTTCCCATGACCCAAGGGACAGTAGGATCAAGGGCTATTCTCTGCTTGACAGCATCCTAGTCAAATCTCATAAATTGCATATCCTCTTCAGCCTGTTGGTAACCGTCAGGTTGATCTGACTTAGGCAGAAGGTGGAGGATGTCCTCAATAGCTTCCTCAGTGACCAAAATCTGTTTTCCTCTGAGGTGCACTACATCCAGGGAAGTCTTGAAATAGTTGCAGTAAAACTCTCTGACCCAAGAAGCATTGACCTCTATCAAGTTTCTTTCCAAGAAGAACCAGCCTCTCTATTTTATCTGTTCGGAGGTGTACTGCTGTAGTTCTTCTGGAATTTTTAGAGTTCTTTCCAAGTACAGGTTCCTGGAAGTGGCAAACACTGGATACTTCAGTTCACAGTATCTGTTTGCAAGTTTAACCGGATCTGTGGCAGTGAGGAGCTGGTCAGCCTTCTCCTGCGGGGTAAAGTGCTTTTCCCACCAGGAGTCATCATGCAAAATGTCCAGGATGGACATAGAGGATTCACCTCTTTTCCTTTTGCCAGTGGTTGTTTTGCCTTTTCCTTTGCGTTGAGGGTCAGACATCCTGAAAAGCAGAAATTCCAGGGTATAATTGAAGAACAAAAGCAGGAAAATAAGTAGGCAAATAGAATAATAGCAACATAAGCATAGAGTGGCAAAAGAGCAAGAGAAGCATGAAATGAGTTAAAAAATACGTGTAATTTGGATTGTAATCGAGTGAAAAGTTTGAAAAGAAAAAAATTGCAATCTAAAATTTATGATAAGCGGAATTCAAGTTAAATAGGAAAAGACAGTAATCATGCCTTGAGTTAGAAAGTTAAAGTACTTAGTTAAAAACCGAAAAGAGAAGTTTGAAAGTTTAAAATGGTTAGGAGTGAAAAAAAAAGGAAGTTAGAAAGTTAAAGTAGTGAGTTAGTAGAAAGAAAGTTAAAGTAAGTGGCATGATTAATGGTTTCAATTGTAACAAGAGATTCAGAAATTTAAAGAACAGTTAACTCATATTCAAGCAAGGATATCAGGTTATTGATGATAATTCATATAGATACAGGAGTAGCTAAAACTAAAATGAAATCATCAATAATGCAATTAAATAACCAGGGAATCGAAAGGAATAAGAATGCGAGCCCGTGCATCCATGAATTGGTTTGGTTATAGCTAAGTAATGCAAAATGCAAAATTACCAAAACCAATACATGAATGAAAATGAAATAATTTGCAGAAAATTGGGCAGCATTCCGGCTAAAATTGGATGTTCCCGAGTAATAAACAGCAGGAAAAATCAGTTCATATAAATTTAAATAAAGCTGCAAATAGACATGAACATGAAAGAGCAGTGTAACAGCAGCAAGAAACATGGAGGAACAATATATGAACAATATGATCATCACAGCAAAATCAGAATTGCGAAATAGAGAAAACAAGTAGCAAGAACGATGTAATTATCAGGCCTAAATCCACTAACCACATCCTAGCTACCTAACCACCTAAAATCCACTACAAACATGCATCTCTAACTATCCTATTCTGAACAAAAATTGAAAGATGAACTAAGGAATCGAAAAGAGGAATCGCAGTATGGCGGAACCTGGTGTGTAGAAGTACAAATATATGGAACAGAGATGAGGGCAGAGAGATGGTGGTGGTGACGCGGCGGCACTGGGAGGGAGCACGGTGGCGCGGTGGTGGTTGGGGTTTGGGTTGGAGGGGGTAGGGGAGGAAGGAAAGAGGGGGTGAGGGTTGTGGGGGCTGTAGTGGTGGGAGACGGCGGTCTGAGGTTGGCCGCGGTGGGGGGGTAGTGGCGGAGGAGGGCCGCGGTGGGTGAGAGGGAAGGTTGGGAGTGGTGGAGGAAGAAAAGAAAGAAGAGAAGGGGAGAGGGTGGTTTTCGGCGAGGATGGTGCAGCCGTCGGGATGGCGGCGCGGTGGTCGGAGTGGCGGCTGGGAGTGGTGGTGGCTGGGTGGCAGAGGAGGGAGGGGGTTGCAGAGAAGAGAAGGAGAAGGAGGGGTATGGGGGCGCGACGGGTAGGGTTTCGTGTGAATGGGGTTAGTATTTTTGAATCTACGCGAACGCGTGGAGCACGCGATCGCATGACTAGGGTGAAATGGGTTCGACGCGGTCGCGTGATTGACGTAATCGCGTGGGTTGGTAAAAGATGGGTGACGCGGACGCGTGAGCCACGCGACCGCGTCGTTGAAAATTGTGCTAGACGCACACTTCCAGCGTCGTTTTAGCGCAACTCTCTGTCTCTATTTAGGGGGCCATAATATCTACGCGACGCGGACACGTCGCTCATGCTTTCGCGAGGGATGAGTGTTTTGCAAGTGACGCGTTCGCGTCAGGGACGCGAACGCGTGGGCCGTTTTGTGCTAAACGCACACCAGCCGCACAATTCCAGCCCAACTTTTTGGGTGTTGGATCTTTACGCCGATTTCCTTCTCACGCCCACGCGTGGCCTGCGTGCTCGCGTGGGGTGATCTTTTTTTTTTTATCTATGAAATTATGCAGTATGCAATATGCAGTGCTAATGTAGATGATATGAATACTTCCAGGTTCAATAAAAATAAAATAATATAAAAACAAACAAAATGAAATAAAATTGAAACAGGAACGATCGTACCATGGTGGGTTGTCTCCCACCTAGCACTTTTAGTTAAAGTCCTTAAGTTGGACATTTGATGAGCTTCCTATTATGGTGGCTTGTGCTTAAATTCATCCAGAAATCTCCACCAGTGTTTGGAATGCCAATAGCCTCCGGGGTCTTAAACTAGGCATGTAAAGCTTTTAAGCAGCTTCAAACAGATTCTCAGGCTCCCGGGGTGACGAATGTCAAAATAGATTCCAGGATCCTAAACTTTGCTTTTAAATCCGCCTTTGTTTTGATTTATATTCTTCCATCTGGGCAGTTTAGAAATTGTATTCTCACCAAGATGACCAAGCACCTTCCAAGACCCATTCAATTGAAGTTGATACCAATCTGTGCACTTCGAATTGAAGCATGGAACCTTATTGAATCTGGCACACCAGCTCTGAGTACGAGCTATTTCTTTCTTACTCTTAAAGCCGTAGAGAACTCTAAGCTGGCCATCTGTTTCAAGCAAACCATATTCAAGTGGAAAAGTAAAGACAAAGGTTAAGGATTGTACCCACTTGAAGCTTGTATTAGGTGGTAATGGCCTTGGGATAGGTGTTTCCAGTGGTTCTATAAGCTTTACTCCCTTGTATTCTTCTGTGAATTCCTCCACTTCTTCGCAAGATTCTTCAACTGCAACTGCGTCCTGATCAAAGTCTTCTATGTCTTCCTCGTCACTCAAGTCATACGTTGGAGGTTGAGAGAAATCTACCTCGACATCATCTTCGTTTTCACTTGGATAAGGTTCTTGAGGCTCAAGGAGTTCAGTTGCGGATGTAAGTTCGAGACTAGGAGAGCTTGATTCATGATTATCACTGCCTATGGAATCAATTTCTTGGTCTGTTCCGCCTATTTTTTCACAAGGTATATGCATTAGAGGTTGTGTACTGTCCTCTTTGGCAACAAATTCGAACTTCTCGGCGGAATCCTTTATAGTTCTCAATTCCCATGGAGGTTCAGCATCTTCTAAATCTTCAACAACTTCTTCCTCTACAATTATTATAGCTTCCTCCACTTGTTCCAATACAAAGCCATGCTCCTCATTGTCCACCGAAGTTTCTAGTGTCTTCTTCATGCTACGCTCTTCTTTTGATTCTCCACATGTAGTCATGGGAGTGCTCTGAGTACTCAGATGTTGGGAAGCTAATTTATTTACCACCTCGGTTAAGGCAGTAGTGAGTTCCAGCACGTCCCTTTGCATCTTCACTTGTCCTTGAAGAAGAACACGAAGTTTGTCATCCATTGGAGATTGGGGTTGATGTGGGGGTTCATAATAAGAATGTAGTGGTTCTTGGAAGTAATTGGATTGGAATTGTGGTGGATAAGGGTCATATGGTGGTGAATAGTGAAAAGAAACTTGTGAGTGTGGTGGTTCAAAGCTATGTTGAGAGGGTGGTTCATAAGCACAGGGTGGAACTTGATGGTAACTACAACGGGATCCACCATATCTATCAGCTTGGTATGCATTGTAGAATGGTCGTCATCTGTGATACTGTGGAGGGCGTTGTTGCCTAAAGGGTTGATCAAGTCCTTGCGGCTCCATCCATCCTTGATTGCTCTGACCTTGATGCATATTCCTGCTATAGCTTTCATTCCCTTCAACAATATTAGAACCAAACTCAAAGCGAGAGGGGTGAGAATTCATGGTAGCTGATAAGAATTAAAAATGAAAACAGAAACAAATAAACAAGCAAAAGAAAAATATTTACAATAACCAATAATATGGCACACGTTTGCAATTCCCCGGCATTGGCGCCATTTTGACGAACCGGATTTCCTATCGGTGAAGAAATTCACAAATATATTATCGCGTTGCAAGTATAGCTTCTAAACCAACAGAAAATCCTTTCGTGCAAACGTTTTGGTTGTCACAAGTAAGAAACCCAATAAAATTTATAAACCGAAGTATTCAAACCTCAGGTCGTCTTCTCAAGGAATTGCAGGGAGGTATGACTTATTATTAGCTATGGAAAAGGTAGAAATGTTGGGTTTTGAAAGGTTTGAGCAAGGAAAATAAATTGCAAGAATTAATAAATTAATATCTAATAAAACTCTTGGCAAGGTATGAAAACTGGAAGTCCTATCCTAGTTATCTTTATCAATGGTGATGAGAATTGAGTTTTAATCCCACTTAGTTAACCCTTACTAAAGCAAAGGAAAGTCAAGTGAACTAATTAGTTAGATCCTCAAGTCCTAGCCAACTCCTAAGAAAGGACTAGAGTTAGTGGAATTCAATTCAATTAGCTAAAATAACAATTATCAATCACGATGAGTTTGATAACTCAAGAGTTACCAATTAATCAACCAAAGCCAAAAGGGAAAAATCTAAACTAAATTAAAAGCATTCATATAAAGCAAAGCAAAGTCAGATCTAAAAATACCTCAATTTATATTAAATAAAACATTCAAATCTAAATACGAAGAATTCATAAGCCAAATTGGTAACATGAGTCAGATATGAATAAAAGAATTAGAATAAATAAAAATATAAAAGGAATATTGAACCTGAGAGAAAGTTGAAATAATAAGTTGAAATAATAAGAAATCCTAATTCCTTTAAGAGGAATCCTAAATCCTAAATCCTAAGAGAAAGAGGAGAGAACCTCCCTCTCTCTAAAACTACATCTAAAGCTAAAAATTATGAATTACGAGCTCTCTTAGTTGTTCCTTTGATTCCTCCATTCTCTGGCTTATATTCTGTGTTTCTGGATTCAAAATTGGGCCGAAAAAGGGTCCAGAAATCGCTGGGGGCATTTTCTGCAGATTCTGCACGTGGCGTCTGTCATGCGTCTGCGTAGGTCACGCGGTCGCGTCATCTGGAGTTCTGCTCTTCCACGCGGTCGCGTCGGTCACGCGTATGCGTCATTTGCGTTCTGCTCAAGGCATGCGTCCGCGTCAGTCACGCATTCTCGTCGCTGCCTTTTCGCGCTAGGCACGCGGCTGCGTCGTCCATGTGTTCATATCACTGCCTTTTTCTTCAGAACTCCATTTTTGTGATTTCCTTTCAATTTTGTATGTTTCCTCTTTGTCCTCTAAGCCATTCCTGCCTTAGGAGATCTGAAAATTCTTAACACACAAATCACGGCATCGAATGGTAATAAAGGGTAATTAAAAGTAATATTTCTTAAAGCATAGGAAACATGTTTTTCACATATATCACATAATAAGGAAGGGAAAGTAAAACCATGAAATTTACATGAATAAGTGGGTGAAGGATTGAATAAATCACTTAAATTGAGCACAAAATACATCATAAAATATGGGTTTATCACGCGCACTTCACGCTTGCGCGTGGGTGCCCTTTTTTTTTTAACAACATAAAAAAATGCAATTCAACACAATTTTGACATTTACTAAGCTAGATAAGTTGAGAAAACACTCACAAAATCATACATTACTCAAGATGAAGCATTTTCTTCAACGCAACCAATACAACAAAATTTGCCAAGATTGATAAAATCATAATCAATACTACAACAATCTAACGAAATCAATAAAACCTAGCATATCAAGACAAGCTCAACAACATCAAGAAGCACAAAATTCACAAAGAATTGAAAGCTAAAAGCAAGAAATTATATACAAGAACGATCATAACATGGTGGGGTGTCTCCCACCTAGCACTTTTCTTTTACGTCCTTAAGTTGGACGATTATGAGAGCATGCTTCCTCTCCTTTTGGTGCATCTTCAAGTAGGAGCACTTCCACTTCCTTTGGTGATTTGTAGCCATCGTATTTCTTCACTCTATGGCCATTCACCTTGAAGGTTGCCTTACTTTGAGGATCAAACAATTCCACTACACCATAGGGCTTTACCTCCTTCACCTTGAAGGGTCCTTCCCATCTTGAACGGAGCTTCCCAGGCATGAATATGAGCCTCGAGTTGTAGAGGAGAACTTCATCACCTTCTTGAAAATCCTTCTTCCGAATATGGTGATCATGGAATGCCTTAGTCTTTTCCTTGTAAATCCGGGCATTCTCATATGCCTCCATTCTAAGACATTCAAGCTCCTCCAGTTGCAATTTCTGGGCTATACCCGCCTTGGTGATGTCCATATTACACTGCTTCACCGCCCAATAGGCCTTATGCTCAACTTCCACCGGGAGGTGGCATGCCTTACCATAGACAATTCGAAAGGGACTCATTCCTAAAGGGGTCTTATAGGTCGTCCTGTATGCCCATAATGCATCTTCCAACCGAGAACTCCAGTCCTTCCTTTGTGGATTTACCACTTTCTCCCAGATTCGCTTGATCTCTCGGTTGGACATTTCCGCTTGCCCGTTCGTCTAGGGGTGATAGGCAGTTGAAACCTTGTGTGATATTCCATAGCGCTTGAGTTGTGCTTCTACCCTCCTGTTACAAAAGTGGGAACCTTGGTCACTCACGATTGCTCATGGCGACCCATAGCGGCACACAATATTGTTTCTAATGAAAGAAATCACGGCATTAGCGTCGTCAAAGCGAGTAGGTATCACTTTTACCCACTTTGAGACATAGTCAACCACCAACAAAATATACAAGTACCCACTTGAGTTAGGAAATGGCCCCATAAAGTCTATGCCCCATACATCAAAGATTTCACAAAATAACATCGGTTGTTGAGGTATTTCATTCCTTTGGGATGCAATTCCCGACTTCTAACATTGGTGACATGACACACAAAATTGGTTAGCATCCTTGAATAGGGTTGGCCACCAGAATCCACAATCAAAAACCTTTTTAGCCGTCCGTTGTGTGTCAAAGTGGCCACCAAACTTGGACGAATGACAAGACGCAAGAATGGGTTGGATTTCAGATTCCAGGACACATCTACGAATTACTTGGTCTACTCCCCTCTTCCACAAGTGAGGGTCATCCCAAATGTAGTATTTGGAATCACTTCTCAATTTATCCCTTTGATGTTTTGAAAAATTGGGAGGGTAAATCTTAGCAACCAAGTAGTTCGCCATAGGAGCAAACCAAGGAAAACTATCTGAAACAGCATACAAAACTATCCAGAGGGAATGAGTCATTAACCGAAAATGGGTCATATTTAAGATTTTCAAGGCGGCTTAAATGATCCACAACCAGATTTTGAGACCCGCTTTAATCCCTAATCTCAATTTCAAACTCTTGCAAGAGCAAGATCCAACGTATGACCCTAGGTTTCGACTCATTCTTTGTCAAAAAATACTTTAAAGCTGCATGATCCGTGTATGCCACTATTTTGGAGCCTAGCAAGTAAGATCGAAACTTATCCAATGCATGGACAATGGCTAAAAGCTCTTTCTCCATAGTGGTATAGTTGGATTGTGCCGCATCCAATGTCTTTGAGGAGTAAGGAATGATATATGGGTGCTTACCATCGCACTGTGCAAGCGCGGCACCTACGGCATGATTTGACGCGTCACACATTATCTCGAATGGCTGCGTCCAGTTAGGGCCCCTCACAATTGGCACTGTGGTAAGAGCTCTCTTCAACTCCTCAAAGGCTTCCGCACAAGCTATCAAACTCAAAGTCCACATCTTTTTTCAGTAGGCGTAACAATGGCAATGCGATTTTGCTAAAATTCTTGATGAATCACCTATAGAATCCTGTATGCCCCAAAAAGGAACGGACCTCGCTCACAGATGAGGGGTGAGATAAACTGGTAATGACATTTACCTTGCCCAGGTCTACAGAAATGCCCTTGTCAGAGACTACGTGTCCTAATACTATATCTTGTCTTACCATGAAATGACATTTTTTGAAATTCAAGACAAGGTTAGTATCAACACACCTAGCTAAGACCTTGGCCAAGTTCTCTAAACAACTATCAAATGAAGTTCCATGCACACTGAAGTCATCCATAAAGACTTCCAAACAACTCTCCATAAGATCGGAAAAGACACTTGTCATGCACCGCTGAAAAGTGGCAGGTGCATTGCATAGCCCAAATGGCATCCTTTTGTAAGCAAAGGTGCCAAAGGGACAAGTAAATGTGGTCTTTTCCTGGTCCTCAGGAGCAATGTGAATCTGGAAGTATCCAGTAAAACCATCAAGAAAGCAATAATGAGATTTACCCGCAAGTCGGTCCAACATCTGGTCAATGAATGGAAAAGGGTAATGGTCTTTCCTTGTTGCGGCATTCAACTTCCTATAATCGATTCACACTCGCCAAGCATTTTGTACTTATGTGGTGACTACTTCACCATCCTCCTTCTTGACGGCGGTGATGCCCGATTTCTTTAGGACAACTTGGACCGGACTCAACCATTCACTGTCAGAAATCAGGTATATGATACCCGCCACAAGTAGTCTTGTGACTTCCTTTTTCACCACATCAAGGATGGTGGGGTTGAGTCTTCTTTGGGGTTCTCTAACCGGCCGAGCTCCCTCTTGGAGAAAAATACGATGCATACATGTGCGGGGGTCAATCCCCATAATGTCAGCTAGGCTCCAACCGATTGCTTTCTTGTGCTTCCTTAGAACATCTAGGAGCTTCTCTTCCTCTTGGCTAGTGAGCTCACTAGGAATAATGACCGAAAAATTTTGGTTGTCCTCAAAGAATGCATACCTCAAATGAGATGGAAGAGGCTTCAATTCACATTTTACCTCAAGTTGAGGTTCTTTCTCATCAAGCTCTTGGGATTCACTCCCAACAATTCCCCTTTGCTCACCCGCATGATCATCCTTCTCCTCAACAATAGGGTAGCACAGCTCGTTGTGATCTTCACTTTGCAATTCTGCTACTACCTCATCAATTACGTCACATCGGAGGATGGAATGTTCCTCGGGTGAGTGTTTCATGGCTTCCTTCAAATTGAACTTGATTGTCTTATCTCTGACCCCAAAAGAGTATGTGTCGGTGAAGGCGTCCAATTTGAATTTAGAGGTCTTCAAGAAGGGTCTACCAAGTAGAACAGAGGAAGAGATTCTACCATCTGTTGGTGGCATTTCAAGGATAAAAAAATCGACCGGAAATACCAAGTCCTTGATTGTCACAAGCACATCTTCGGCTATCCCTATCACTGTAATCACACTCTTGTCGGCTAAGGCAAATCTAGCGGCCGACCTTTTCAATGGAGCTAAGTTCAATCTTACAAATACTAAAATGGCATAATGCTCACGCAAGCCCCTAAATCGCACATACAATCGTGGAAAATGACTCCACCAATACAACAAGAGACCAAACAAAGTCCAGGATCACCAAACTTTTCAGGAATAGGCTTCATCAATGCAGAAATAAAACTACACAATGACAAAGTCTCCAACTCACCAATCCTATCTTTGTGTGTACACAAGTCTTTCAAAAATTTTGTATACTTTGGAATTTATTGAATGACATCAAGAAGTGGGATGGTTACCTCAACTATCTTTAATACTTGAAGCATGTTTAAATCAAACTCCGGTGTTTTTTTGGCCTTCTTCACCATGGAAGGGAATAGGAGAGGAATGGACTCATCCACTGTAGCCTTCCTCTTGGGTTCTTTAAGGCTCACTTCTTCTTCTTCATGCCTTGTGTCTACCTCCTCTACTTCATGCAGAGCTTTAACAACCACCTCTTCCTCGTGAACATCTTCCAAGGCCTTAGGAGGTATCTCCTCCAATGTAGTCCCCGACCATAGTGTAATGGCGTTGAGTGAGCCCTTTGGGTTCGGAAGGGGTTGGGATGGAAGGTTAGAAGAGCTTGAGGGTTGGTTGGTGTTGTTGGAGGAAGGTAAAGCTAATCTTGAGATCATCTCAGTGAGGTTGGTCAATTGAGCACTCGTGCTATTAAATTGAGCCTTGCTATTTTCTTCATTCTTTTCCACAATAGCTCTAAGCTCATCAACTTGGTTGGTAGAAAATGAAGAAGATTGGTTGGATTGTTGTCTATGATGTGGTGCTTGGTATTTAGGGTAGTTATTTTGATTTTGATGAGGTGATTGGTTGTGATGATTTTAGTTGGCTTGATGGTTGATGTTGTTATGGTGGTATTGTGATGAAGATTGGTGATTATTGTTGTAGTGAGAAGAAAAGTTATTCCATCTTTGATTTTGATTTTTCCCTTGTGCATTATCCCTCCACCCATAATTGGAGTTATTACTATGAGAGTAGTTATTTTGGCCTTGAGGGGGGTAGGACGGACGATTGTTATAATTCACATTGGCTACAGCAAGGGTGTACTTCTCTTGAATTTGGTGACATTGATCGGTGTAGTGCGTGGTGCTAGAGCACAAACCACAAATTCTAGGAGGACCTTTAAGTTGAGCAACTTGGGGTGCGGCTTGGATGGCTTGGATGGAGTAGAATGCCTTTTGCTCTTTATGCATCTCCGTAAAGATAGTAGTCATATCCCCGAGCACCTTAGTCAAGCTTGGTTCGGAAGGTGACACTTCTACCACACCCTTGAGGGGATTGCTTCTTACACTTACATGTTGCGTAGCCTCGGCAACATCATTTATCAAGCTCCAAGCTTCTCCCGCTGTCTTGTTTTTGGAAAGGGAACCGCCACTAGAAGTGGTGAGCAATCTTCTATCTTCCGCACAAAGACCTCCGGTAAAGTAACTGATAAGCAAATGAGTGTCCAATCCATGGTGTGGACAAGATTCCAATAGCCTCTTGAACCTTGTCCAATACTCATACAAGATTTCTTGGTCTTTTTGTATTATATCCGAGATTTCCTTCCGGATATAATCGGTCTTCTCCGGCGGAAAGAACTTATCTAGAAACTCTCTTCTCAAGAAATCCCAATTGGTCACAATCTCATCCGGTTGCGAATAAAACCATGTTTTCGCTTTCCCCTCAAGAGAGAAGGGAAAGGCAAAAACCATAATAGCCACCTCATTGGCTCCATGCCTTCGAGCCGTGGAACAAGCAACTTGAAAATCTCTTAGATGTCGGATAGAGTCTTGACCCGGAATCCCATGATACTTAGGTAGTAGATTTATCAAGCTATTCTTTAACTCAAAGTTTGGATCAATGTTGGGATACCTTGTTTGCAAAGGTTGAAGTATGATGTCCGGAGCTCCTTGCTCATGCAAGGTGATTCGGTGTGGCTCCGCCATGTACGTTCACCTGTGAGATGCAAAGATGTATTAGTGGTGCCAACAGAAGAATAGGAAGTAGCGGACTCCAAGTCACTCTCGGTACCGTCTAGTGATTCGGTAGGCTTCTCAAGAGAGGCCGAAGTACTAGCCGTATAGTCCAACCGCCGTCTAGCTTGCCGAGTGTGTAACAAAGTTCTTTCAATCTCAAGGTCAAGCTCGGCTAAGCTAGAGTTTGGTTGAGACCGAGTCATCAAACTTGGGAGTCGTAGCACATATATAAAGAAAATCTAAACTACAACTAAGTATTGAAAGTAAGTAAACTATCTACATTATGCAAATATTCACATAACCAATATCAAGGCATACGTTGCAACCATTCCCCGGCAACGGCGCCATTTTGATGAGCGGGGTTTGTCGTGAGGGTTTAGAATTTTTCTTTTGAAAAGAGTTTATTCATTGTAAGTATAGCTTCCAAACCAACAAACAACCCTCCTAATAAAAAATTTGGGTTTGTCACAAAGTTCAACCCCAATAAAAGTAACTGAAGTATTCAAACCTCGGGTCGTCTCACAAGGAATGGGCAAACATATGCATCACATTGGTTAGAGTTCCGGGGTTGATAGTCTTGATAAGAGAATTAAACTAAGAAACTTAACGAACAAGAAATCTTAAGGTGCAAGAAACTAAATCAAGTACTAAATCAAGGGAACATATGATCTATTTCTATCCTAGAATTAAGCAATTAATTAAACGAGAACTAAACAAATGAGATTTTTGGTTTTCAACTGTGAATAATAAAAGAAACTCTTGGCTAAGCATGGGAATTGGAGTCACCATCCTTGTCTACAATTATAATTTGCCAATTTTGAGGAACACAAACTCACTAAGTCTACCTCCAAGAGCTTTAAGTACGTAATATTTACTCCTAAGCTTGAGGTACGTCTAGTGGCTTGGTCAATCTCAACCCATAAGTCCTAACCAATCTACTAATTAGATTAGTAGTGGGTTAGTGTCAACGGGTATCAACTTGACCACAAGAGTTCTCTAATCAACAATCCAATGAGACCCAATGACTCAAGATCACCCAATTCTCATAGCTTAGGCCAAGAGTAAGAAGAACTACTCCATAATCAAAGGAAACATTTCATCAAACACATGGGATGCATTAACAAAAGACATGTTCAAATTGCAATTAAATTAAAAATTATAAAGACCCACTAACAATTATCCATAAAGAACAACTCAATTAACACTAATAATCATAGAAAACATCAATGTACTCATAGAATTCAATATCCATAATATTCATAACATGAGAGAGAAATTGGAAAACTAGAGAATTAAACTAGAGAATTCAAATTGAGTAATCAAAACTAGAAATTGATGACAAGTCATCTTAGGCTAGTTTCACAATCCTATTTCATTAGTTTTCACTTGGTTTTCATGCATTTTTAGGTAATAAGAAAGTGTTGGAGTGAGAATTTTATGCTTGTCTAGATTCAATCAAACATTGGTAATTTTATGTATTTTCATTAGATTTCTTGCAAGATTTAGTTGATAATATGAATGATGCAAGAGTTGATGATTATGCCAAGGCTTTGATGTATTTGTTTGATTGATGATAGGTGAAAAGATGAAGGAGAAGGAGCAATAAAAGCACTAAAAGAAGAATCACAACCCCAAGGTGGCAAAAGAGTGGAAACAGACTCAAGGAGAAGCAAAGAGGATTTGCAACCCTGACCTCTTTACACTCCAACAAAAATAACTCGAGCTACAAAATACCAAATGAGGTTATTCTAGTGGCATTGGAAAGTAGGAATCTAGAGCTTTCCAAGCATATATGGCACTGCATGGTGGACACTAAATCTGGGGGAGAAAACATACCCCGAAAGTGCAAAGATGAACATAGTATCAACCTGCAGTAAGGCCAGCTGACCTCTTCACATTCCAAGGAGGATAAATTTAGCTGTAGAGCTTGGAATGATGCGATCTCAAATGCATTAGAAAATAGACATCCGGTGCTTTCCAACGATATATAATAGTATGGGGTGAAACATCAAGTTTGGGCCTCAGAAGCTGGCACTAAACTTTGGCCTCCAAACAGCCAGCGTTCAAACAAGTGAACGAAGTGAACGTTTTCGGCCTCCAAAATAGCGCGACCATGCCTTCTTCAAAGGACCATAACTTGAGATAAAGATGTCCAATTGATGCGCTTTCAATTGCGTTGGAAAGCTGACATTCAGAGCTTTTCAACAATATATAACAATTTATATTTCGCACAAAATTGAAGTACAAGTGATAAGAAACTTTAAGGCCCAAAAACCATACTCAATATCCAAGCAACAAGGGTAGCGCTCAAAATTCCAAATGTAGCGTTCACTTTTCTGAACTTTTTCATGGCTTAAGGCTCAAAAAATGGTGCAACAATCACCAAGGGAGCACGTTTGAAGAAAGGAACGCTGGGTTCAAGAAAGTGAATGCCCATGAAGGAGACGCACCAAGGAAGGGTAGCGCTCAAAGATTAGAGCGTAGCGTTCTCTTTTGAACACGTTTTCGTGACATTTGGCCCATGAAGCCAAGGCTCAGCAAATGGGGCAGCAAGAATCAAGAGAGCACGTTCAAAAAGTGAACGTGACGTTCACTAAAGTGAACGTTTTCGTGACTTTTGCCAAGGAAAGCAAGGCGCGCACCAAAGAAACCAAGAGAGAGCATTGGGTGAGTGAACGTAGCATTCACTAATGTAACGCTAGGAACCAAGGCGCACCAAAGGAGCACCAAAGGCATGCCATAAAAAGTGAACGTGGAGTTCACTTGTCCAAACGGAACGCTCCCCTGGGAGTGAACCAAATGCTCCCTGACCCATACCCCCAAGTGCCAAGTTGGATCCATTTCTTCACAACCCAAAAGGCCCATTCCAAGCTCTGAAGACTAGTATGGAAAGTGTATAAATAGGATTTAATTTGATTTGAGACGGACCTTTAGCACATTTTTGTTTTCTCATTTTTTAATTTTCATTTTGAATTTGGGAATTGGGATTGGATCTGAGTTTAGCTTTCTGTTTTCATTTTCTTTCTTCTACAACTTCTACTTTCTGTTTTGGGTTTTTGAATTGAGATTGAAGAGCTCCGTTGATTCTTGATCTGAGAATCATGTTTGCTTTTCTTTCATATAGTTTTGGGAATTGGAGAATTGGATCTAAGTTTCCTTTGCTGTTTTCATTTTTATTTTCTGCTGCAATTTCTTTTCTGCTTGATGAAGGGTGTAATTGAGATCTAGATCTGCTTTCCGATCTCATTGCTCTTCTTCAATCTTCAATTTATCTTTTAGAATTTCATAATTGAGCTAAGTTTTCTTGTTGTTTGTTTCTTTAAGCAATTTTCCATTTATGTTTTGCTACTGAGCTGAATCTCTTCATCTCACAGCTTTCTGATTCACTTCAATTTACATTTTCTAGTTAAATTCTGAATCCCAGTACCCAAATCCCTTTTATTCTTTAAGAAATTTACATTTCCCAGCAATTTGGATTCAACAATTTAAGTTTTTTGCAATTTAAGTTTCAGTCATTTACTTTTCTTGCAATTTAAGTTTCAGCTCATTTACTTTCTTGCTCTTTATGTTTCTGTAATTTACTTCTTCAGCACCTTTAGATTCAGTCAATTTTCATTCTGCACTTTTATTTTCTTGCATTTTAGCTTCTGTTGATCAAGTTTCATTCAAATCATCAAATATTCGCTTAACTAAATTCATCACCTAACTAAAATTACTCAATCCATCAATCCCTGTGGGATCGACCTCACTCTTGTGAGTTATTACTACTTGATGCGACCCGATACACTTGTCAGTGAGTTTTGTGTGGAATCATTTTTTCCTCATCAAGTTTTTGGCGCCGTTGTCGGGGATTGATTTAGATTGACAATGATTAAGTAGGGTGATAATCTAGATTAAGCATTTTCTTTTTATTTTTACTAAGCACATTAACTGTTTGACACATTGTGTCACCTAACCCTCTAACCACATTCTAGCATTAGAATGTCCAGTTTTTATTTGGTTTGTTTGTGATTTTTGCAAGTCATGGAGGCTGAGGTGCGTGAACAGGGAGTGAGCAACAATGCTCAACCTGCAAGAAGGGTGTTGGCCTCTTACACTATCCCCAATTCCAGACATTGTGGGAGCAGTATCCTCACCCCAAATGTTCCTGCAAATGACTTTGAGTTGAAGCCTCAACTAATCACTTTGGTGCAGAACAATAGTGCTTATGGAGGTGGCCCTCTTGAAGACCCCAACCAACATTTGTCATTTTTCTTGAGAATTTATGAAACTGTCAAGACAAATGGGGTACATCCTGACATCTACAAGTTACTTCTATTCCTATTTTCTTTAAGGGACAATGCTACTCAATGGCTGGAAACCTTTCCCAAGGAGAGCATCAACAATTGGGATGATTTGGTGAGCAAATTCCTAGCCAAGTTCTATCCACCTCAGAGGATCATCAAGCTAAAAATAGAGGTGTAAACCTTCATACAAAAGGAGGGAGAATCACTCTATGAGGCATGGGAATGATATAAGGCTCTGATAAGGAAATGCCCACCTGAGATGTTCAGTGACTGGGTGAAACTTCAAAACTTTTATGAAGGATTGACCCTAAAATCAAGAAAAGCATTAGATTACTCCTCTGGAGGTTCACTTTTGATGATGAAAACTTGATGCCAGGGCATCTTGGCCAGTTTCACTGACCTTTTCTTTACTATTTTTAAGGTAGTTTCATGTATTTTCTTAGGAAATAAGCTAGTTTTGGGTGGATATTCACTTACATCTTGATTCAAGCATACATTATGCATTTTACATGATTTCATCAGGATTTTGCATGAATTATATGATAAATTGGATGATGCATGATCCATGATTAAGAGCAAGACTTTGATGCACGTTGTTTGATTGATTTCAGGCCAAAAGAAGTAGAGAAGAGCCACGTTAGTGGCTACGTTAGTTACACTAACGTAGGCACTAACGTGGAAGGAAGGAAAGCCCCAACGTTAGTGGAAAAAGTTAGTGGCATTAACTTTGAAGAAAGGAAATGGAGCCAACGTTAGTGACACTTAACATTATCACTAACGTTGGACCAAGCTCATAAGTGGACACGTTAGTTGCCACGTTAACTAAGTTAACGTGGCCTCTAACATTAAGAAGAAAGGGGAAAAGCCAACGTTAGTGACATTCAACATTGTCACTAACGTTGGCCCAAGTTACAACAAAGCCACGTTAACTCCCACGTTAACTTAGTTAACGTGAAAGCTAACGTGGAGAAAGGTGGTGATCGACAATGTTAGTGACACCAAATATTCTCACTAACGTTGGAGTGAACTCACAAGCCCCCAATAAGCCACGTTAACTCCCACGTTAACTTAGTTAACGTGGTAGTTAACATGGGCAAAAGTCCCACCTGGCAGCCTAACCATGCCGTCTTCAAACATGCATAACTTGAGCCACAAAGCTCCAAATGAGGTGATTTCAGTGGCATTGGAAAGTAGGACTCCAGCGATTTCCAGGAATATATGGCACTACATGGTTGACACTAAATTTAAGGGAGCAAACCTGCCCCGAAAGTGCAATGATGAACATGGTATCAGCCTGTATTTAGGCCAACTGACCTCTTCACCTTCCAAGAAGTATAACTTGAGTTGTAGAGCTTTAAATGATGCGCTTCCAAAGGCATTGGAAAGTAGACATCCAGGGCTTTCCAACAATATATAATAGTATGGGGTGGACACTAAGTTTGAGCTTCAGAAACGGGAAATCGCTAGCGTTATTGGCAATCAACATTTCCAGTAACGTTGGCATATATGCCAGCGACCATGTCCACTTCAAAGGAGCATAACTTGAGTTACAGAGGTCCAATTGAGGTGATTTCAGTTGCGTTAGAGAGCTGACATTCAGAGCTTTCCAACGATATATAATACTCTATAGTGGGCATAAAATTGGAGTACAAACAAGAGGCATCTTTTAAGCCCCAAAAACACTAACTGGGCAGCAAGTGCAACGTTAGCCACAATAACTTTAGCACTAACGCCACACTTGTAGCGTTAGTTTGGCTAACTTTGGCACTAACTTTAGCACCTAGACCTCAACTTGACTCACTTCTCTCTCAAGCCCACTTCAAAGCTCAAGCAAGCAAGCCCACAATTGTCAACCAATCAAGGCCACAAGAAGCATCTAGAATAGGAATTTTCATTTAATTGTAATTTACTTTTAATTTCATTTTGTAATTTAGGAGAGCCTATATAAAGGCCTTAGTTTTTACATTGAAATCATCTTAGGCTAGACGAGGCTGGGAATTCTGGAAGGAGGGATTAGAGAGGGGTCTTCGGACTCCCTCCCCTCACACACTTTTCCTTTTCTTTCTTTTCTTTGCACTTTTCATTTATGAATTTTAAAGTTTTAATTTTAGTTCTAATCTTCATCTTTACTTTTATGCACTTCTTTCTTTTCTATTTTTGTAGAGCAATGATCAACTAACTCTTTTCATTGGGTTAGAGAGCTCTATTGTGATTCAATGGATTAAGTGTAGTTCTTATTCTTCTTCTTCTTTCTTTTCTCTTGATTTTACTAGAGAGCTTTCGATCTTCATCCAATTGGGTAGTTATCTTGGAAAAAAAACTATTCATACTTGGATCTCTTCTGAACCTTGAAAGAGGAAGGAAGAGATCAAGCTAGAAATGCTTTCTCATGCTGGACCAAATTGGGTGTGGATGGATATGTGACTATAATCCTTCCAACACTTGATTTGGGAAATGCATGTGGTATAATCAGTGACCATACTTCATCTCTTCTGATGAGCAATTGACCAAGGAATTGGCTATTGATCAAGATTTGAGAGATTGAATTACAAGGAATTGTAATTCGATCAATTAAGATTGCCAAGGAGATCAATGAGTGCATTGATTGAGGAAGAGATGAGAATGAACTTGATCCGGAGGATTACAATATCTCTTGATCCCAATGTTCATTTTATTTTTAGTTCTTACATTTACTTTTCTTGCCATTTTACTTTTCTGCACTTTATTGCTTTCTTTACTTTTCTGTCAATTTACATTTCCTTGTTGCTCATCATCCAAATCTGAATCGTCTAACTAGGATAATCAATTAACCATTGATTGCTTAATCCGTTAATCTCTGTGGGATTCGACCTCACTCTATTGTGAGTTTTACTTGACGACAATTCGGTACACTTGCCGAAGGGGAATTTGTTGAGATACAAGTTTTCCGTTCATCAAGTTTATGGCGCCGTTGCCGGGGATTAATTGTGATTAACAAACTACCGGTTGATTGATTTACTAGATTAGACACTTTTCTTTTGTCTTTGTTTTCTTTTGTTTCTTTATTTTCTTTTGCTAACCAACTGTTTGTGATATTGCCTCACTCGAAATTTCCTCATCTGTGACAATGGAGATTCCAATTTCTTTTGGTGATTATTGTTTGAGACAGAGCTTTCTGCAGGAAAGAAAGGAGCATCAATCATATTCTAGTCAATCAAATTTCATGGGAAACTCTCCACCACCACAGAATGATTCACTTTACTATGCTCATGGTGGGTGGTAGTATCAAGAACATGAAATGGGGTGCTTCCCAGGGTCACAAAATGGTCCATATTTTAATGACTTTGATCACTACTCAAGTTGTGGCTGGGAAGATCAAAGTCAAAGAGATTTCACTCATTCATACCCCATTCATCAAGAGCCATCACCTCTCAATTATACAACCTCACCTCCAAGTTTCACATGCCTAAATCCTTCATCATTTGAGTATGCCTCAGCACAAAAGTCTATCCAAAATCCATACAATTCATTTCACTAATCCTACATTCGCACAGCCCCCCCCCCCCAATTCCTCTTCTCCCTCTCTTCTTCCCCAACCCTCAACCACCACCACCCAGCCACCACCGCGCCACCACCCAGACGCTGCCGCCACCTACCCCCCTTCCTCCATCCCCTTCTTTCTTCTTCTTTCTTCCTCTCTTCCCCCCTCTCCGCCACTGCCCTCCGCGAACCACCACCCACCACCGCCAGCCATCCCAGCCGCGCCACCCCCCCTTCCCTATCCAATCCCCTCCCCTATTTCACCCATTAACCTTCCCAAAGCCCCTACCCCCTAACAGCTGCAACCGCCGTGCCCACCGCCGCCACCCGCCATGCCGGACGTCACCGCCACCACCCCAGCCACCTCTGTACCCCAACCTCCTTCTTTCGCCTTCCAAGTTCCGCAACACGCAATCCCTTTTATCCGTTCGTAGTTTATTCTTATTTTTCCATTTTTGTTCATGTTAGGATAGTTAGATATGCATGTTGTAGTGGATTTTAGGTTGTTAGGTAGATTAGGCTGTGGTTAGTGGCTCTAGGTCTGTTTATTTGCACTGTTCTTGCTTCTGTTTTATCATATTTGCAAATCTACTGTTGCTGTAATCTTGTTCATATGCTGTATTTCTTATATATTGCTGCTCTTTACATTGAATTTTCATGTTTATATTATATATATGTACCTGCAGCTTGACTTTTTAATTCACATGAACTGCCTTGTTTGCTGTTTATTTTTCGGGACAATCCAATTTTAGCCGGAATGCTGCCCAAATTTTTTGTGAATTGTTTTCATTCATGTTTTGGTTTGGCATTCTGAACTCTGTTGTCCTCTGCTTTAACCAAACCGTTTCATGAATACTATGGCAGACTTTCTTATCCTCTTTGATTTCCTGGTTTATAAACTGCATTTGTGACATTCTGATTCTAGTTCTTGCTTTCTTTATATCTATTTGAATCAACATCACCATGTTTTCCTTGTTCGGTTATGAGTTATTTCTAGCCATAATTGTGAATCGTTGTTACATGGACTATTTTCTTTATGCCACTTACTTTAACCCGTATTTTACTGACTCACTAATTTTAATTTGCTAACTTCTTTTTCAAATTCTAACCATACTACCCTTTTAAAATCTCTTTTCTGATTTTTAACTTTCCACTAACTTTCTAACCATGGCATAATGACAATTTTTCTATTTAACTTGAATTCTGATACATTTTGGATTGTAAATTCTTCCTTTCAACTTTTAAACTACTATACAATCCTTAATACACCATTACTTAACTCATTTACCTACTTCCCATTCTCCTTTGCCGCTTTGAGTTTTCTTTGTCTAATTGCCTATTTGCTTCCCTTATTTTATCCATATCCTGGTTTCCCATTTTTCAGGATGTCTGCCTCACAAAGGAAAGGAAAAGGCAAGGCTACTGGCAAGCGCAAGAGGGGAGATTCCTCCCAGTCCATCATTGACCTCATGCATGATTCCTCATGGCGGGAGAAGAACTTTACACAGCAGGAAAAAGCTGACCAGCTGCTCCCTGCAAATGATTCAATAAAATTTACAAACCGGTACTATGAGTTGAAGTATTCGGCATTTGCAAACTCCAGGAATCTATACCTGGAGAGAACTCTGAGGATTCCAGAAGCACTCCAGCAATACACCACTGAGCAAATCAAGCAAAGAGGCTGGTTCTTTCTAGAGAGAGCACTGACAGAGGTCAATGCATCTTGGGTCAGGGAATTCTACTGCAACTACTACATCACCACCCTCGATGCAGTGAACCTGAGAGGAAAGCAGATTCTGGTCACTGAGGAGGCCATAGAGGACATTCTCCAGCTCCTAGCCAAGTCCGATCAGCCTGATGGTTATCAAAAGGCTCAGGAGGACATGCGCATGATGTAGTTTGATTGGGATGCTGTAAAGGCACGGATAGCTCTCGACCGGACTGTTCCTTGGGAGATGGATCAGGACACCACCATGCCTAGAGGGATCAAGAGGGCGTACTTAAATGATGAGGCTCGGTTATGGCACCAAATCTTGAGCAACTCTGTGATGCCGAGATCCCGATTGCTATGATCACCCTCCTATGGTGTGTGATAGAGGGTAAGGACCTTTATCTGCCACGCTTTATCCAGCATTATATGGCCAGGGTCCACGTCCGAAGCACCCTCCCTTTTTCCGTATCTGGTTACACAGCTAGGCCGTCGAGCTGACGTGCCATGGGAGGATGCCGATGAGAGACCACCAGCGGCGGACTGCAGGAAGATCATTTCTCACAGCAGGAACTTCCTAGCTTTGGGCTCCAGACCACCACCCTTCCCTGCTACTAATGAGACAGCCCCACCGTTTGCTAGACCCTCTTCATCCACGGCTGCACCTGCTGCCCCTGCTGCCACCACTACACCTCCACCTGCCTCTGAGCCCGTATACCGCCTCGTGCACCGCCTATTCCGATAGCTTGATCAGATGGAGCGTCGTAACCGGCGCCGGTATGAGAGATTGGAGCGTCGCAGCCAGCGACGCTGTTCACATCTGAAGCTGATGATCCGACAGGGTGGTGACATCCCCTCCGAGCCCGACACACCATCAGAGCCATCAGAGGAGGAGGAGGATGAGCCCCAGGAGGAGACCCATCCGCAGGCAGGCACAGAGCAGGCTGCACCACATCAGGAGGTTACGCATCAGATCGAGGCTGCAGATCCGGAGATCCCGATCCAGTCAGCACCGCCTCTACAACAGCCAGACCCTCAGCCCACCACCACCACAGAGCCTCCTGCTACCATCCCTACCAGTGATGACACCCCTTCACACCCGGCTTGACTGAGCATCAGGGACGATGCTTCACTTTAAGTGTGGGGAGGTCGCCATCTCTGGCATTTTATTTTGGTGAACCACTACATCTCTTTTTTTTTCTTTTATTTTGGATATTTTTCTGTATTTTTCTTTCTACTGTTATTTTCTGAGTACTTATACATTGCTACTTTTATGTATTTTTACTCTATTTCCGCATTTTGCATTTTTAGTTATTTAGTTTAGTTTGCAATTCTGACTTATTAGTGGATTAATTAGTATAGTTTACCCTTTTTGGCATAAGATAGCATAGTTTAAATTGAAAAATAAAAAGGAAGTAAGCTAGGAAATTGAATATAACAGATTTAAATCCATAAACCTTGTATATATAGCATTACATCATATAGTTAAGTTGACAACATTTCATTAAGGAGGAACATTAAAACTTTAAAGGCCACCCTAAATAATTTTTTTATGAGAATAATGGGAATTTTTAACTAAACCTGCATAACATATATGAATGATATGTGATGCTTGTGTTAGAGAACACACAGCCTGTGAGTCTTGAGCTTAATTTTATGGTTGCAGTCAAACCATAATTTCATTCCTGTGTGTTTCGCTTCTTTTATTCTGATGTTCTTTACTTTGCTTTAATCTATATGTCCAATTATAGAATATAGAATATAGGATATAGATACATACCAAAAGAATGATTGAGGCCATCATTTGATTTTAGCTCACTTACCCCAAAATAACCTACATTTCACATCACCCTTGTTAGCCCCCTTGAGCCTTTAAAATCTCTTTTATTCTATTTAGCCACACTACTAGCCTTAAGCAGAAAAACAAAATAAAATCCCAAGTTGAATCATTGGTTAGCTTAAGATAGAAAATTATGAATAGATTAAAATGTGGGAAACCTATTGGAAACATGGATGATAGAAACAAAAGGTAGAAAAGTTGAAAGAAATAAAATAACTCAGAAAATTTGGGAAGCATGCTCATGAGATATCAAAGTGATTCAATTACCATATGCATTAAAAAAAAGTTATTTTTCAGCATTTAATAAAAGGGGATACAAAAGAATTCCCCAATGCAAAATAAAAGCAATGCACATGGGATAAAATTAAAATTAAAACATGAGCATGTAACAACAAGTGGGATAATATGGGAAAATTGGTAAAGAAGCTTGTTCTACTAAATATGTATGTTAGGTGAGATCTTAGTCTAATTAAGGATTCACTTATTAGCTCACTTAGCCTTATACATATATCCTTACCTTTACCTTGGCCCCATTACAACCTTAATTAAAGACCTCATGACTTTTGGTATGACTGTACTCTATAATTGTTGATTGGTTAGATGAAGAACAAAGTTATAGAAAGTAAGAATAAAAAGAAAAGTAGAGTGGATAAACCCAATAAACATTGAGTGACTAGAGGGTAAACACAAAATCCAGTGAGTGTTCAATAACTCATCAACATATATCTGTGCTTAATTTACTAATTGTTTTGCAAGTTTGTACAATATTTTTATTCCCCATCTCATTTGATAAAATGCTTTATTATTTAAGGGTTGGCTATATATATATATATGACTCCTTGAGAATGTGAATTAATTTGACTACATGTAAGCTTTATATATGAGTAGATAAATCGGAATTGCATGACTCATTTAGGTAGATGCATTTAGAATAGGTTGCATTGCATAACATTCCACCACTTTAACCTTACCTTATTCTTTACCTTGGATTTAGCATGAGGACATGCTATTGTTTAAGTGCGGGGAGGTTGATAAACCCATATTTCATGAGTTATTTTGTGCTTAGTTTGAGTGATTTATTCAATCCTTCACCCACTTATTCATATTAATTGCATGGTTTTACTTTCCCTTCCTTATTATGTGATTTATGTAAAAAACATGTTTCCTAAGCTTTAAAATTAATTATTTTAATTACCTTTACTTCCATTCGATGCCGTCATTAGTGTGTTGAGTAGTTTCAGATTTTCTAAAGGCAGAATGACTTAAATGATGGAAGAGGAAATGTACAAAAATGGAAGGAAAGTGCGAAACGGAATTTTGAAGAAACTGGCATCCACGCGATCGCATGGACGACGCGATCGCGTGCCAGGAGCGAAAAAGCAACGACGCGGCCGCATGACTGATGCGGTCGCGCGGCTTGAGCATAGCGCATTCGATGCGGACGCGTGACTAACGCGACCGCGCCACAAGGAAAACCCCAGATGATGCGACCACGTGACCCAAGCGGACGCGTGACAGAGGCCACGTATCAGAATTTACAGAATACGCCCCCAGCGATTTCTGAAGCCCTTTTGGCCCAGATCCAGGTGCAGAACACACAGACTAGAGGCTATAAAGTGGGGGAATGCATCCATTCAAGAGAGAGCTCGCATTTTTACTACTTTCCATGATTTAGATTTAGTTTGAGAGAGGTTCTCTCCTCTCTCTCTTAGGATTAGGATTTAGGACTTCTCTTAGTTTTTAAGAGTGACTCTCGATCCAGGTTTTATGTTTCTTGTTTTAAGCTTCCCTTTTCACTTTTATTTATTTATTCCAGCACTTGAGTTGATTATTTACTTTTATAATTTAATTTATGAATTATTCCATGTTACAGATTGTTATTTGAATTAATGATATTTGAGGTATTTTAGTTATTGATTGCTTTCTCTTTAATTTGTGTTACCATTGTTTCCAATCTGAAGATATTCTATTCTAGCAATTTACTTTTTCCCTTTTTGGTCTTGGTTAAGAAATCAGAAACTCAATATTATCAAACTCAATATAACTGATAATCTCTATCTTGCTAATTGAACTGAACTTCAATAATCCTAACTTTTTCTTAGGAAATAAATAGGATTCAAAGGTCAAACTAATTAGTCCCTTGACTTTTCTTTCTTTTAGCAAAGGTTAACTAAGTGGAATTTAGATTCAACTTTCATTATTGTTGAGAGAGATAACTAAGTTGGACTTCCAATTTCTCTTACCTTGCCAAAAGTTTGCTTTACAATATTTATTTATTTTAATTGCCATCTACTTTACTTGTCATTTAAATCACTTGCTTCTCACCTTCTAAACCCTGATTACAACCTTTATAGCCAATAATAAGAACATACTTCTTTGCAGTTCCTTGAGAAGACGACCCGAGGTTTGAACACTCGGTTAACAATTTTTAAAGGGGTTTGTTACTTGTGACACCCAAAACGTTTGTACGAAGGGATTTCTGTCAGTTTAGAGACTATATCTACAACACGACTGTTTTTATGAAATTCTTTACTGGCGAAAATCCCTAACGTCATACCCCAAAACACAGTTTTCTTGGGAGAGAAATTATTGTTTTGACCAAGCAACTCTATAGAAACTAACTATCATGCAAGGAGTATTTACAAGCAAAACTAACTACACATGCAATGTACTAACAATGTACTAACTACTATGCAAAAGATAAATCCATAGGTATTGAAAGGAAGAGGTTGTTACCTATGCAGATCGGTAGAACGACCTTCCCACACTTAGAATTTAGCACGGTCCTCTGTGCTACGAACAATGCGCAAAGGGCGGTCGGGACCGGAACCGTCACTATCCTCTCCTTCAGAGCTCCTATCACTTGGGTTTGAGGTGGATGTGAATATTTCAGGCTCCTCCATGCTAGGGGTAACACAACACAGAAGCTTCTTGATGTAAGTGTATCGGCGTTGATTGCGCCGCTCATATCTATCAAGCTTCCGGTGTAGATATTCTATCCTTTGAAGTGTGGATCTTTGCCGTGGTGGTGATGACGAAGTTAAAGGAATAGTAGATGGAAGGGCTATGTCAAGGATTGTGTTGTTCATGGGAAGATGTAAGTATTTTCCGCTTGGGACCACATCGCCCTTAGCCGGAAATATAATCTTCCTGTCCTTGGCTTTCCAAGGAACACCCGCAGTAGCAACTAAATCAGATACCAATGCTGGAAATGGCAAATTACCTCGGGCGAGAACTTGACTCATCGCTTGCTTGACAAGAAACGAAATGTTCACCGGCCTCTCCGTGAGAACACACCAAACAAGCAAGGCGAGATCCGCCGTAAAGGACGACTTGTGGATGCTAGGTAGTACATAGTGGGATAGGATCTGGGCCCAAGCTCTAGTTTCTACAGTGAGGAAGCGAGCATTAATGGACTTAGGCCTTATCTGGAGTCGACCTTGGGTCCAAAATGTCTCCGGCTCAGCAATGACTCAGAGGATTGAGTCCCAATCAAATCCAAACTTCTCTCGCTGACGTAAGACTTCTTGGTAGCCATCCATGTCACTCGGTACCGGTAGGACATTAAGCACTTGCCGAATAGCCTCTTCTGAAACCGAGACTTGCTTCCGGTGCATGTATACCGATTGAAGAAAGGAGAGATGGTAGTTAGTGTAGAATTCTTCCACCCAAGAGAGGTTGATTTTCCTTGGTTTCCTCAAAAGAAACTCCCATCCTCTCTGTTCAATGCGGGGTAGAATATAAGGAGCAACCTTGTCTGACGGAGTGAGTAAATGCTCAGGATGATAGTTCCTAACAACCATGGAGGGGAACACAAGTTCACAGAAGCGGTTGGGGAACCTTGAAGAATCCTTTGCCGGTTTGCTCTTTTCTTTCTCATCAATAGGAGCGGGTATCTTAGCCTTCTTGGATAGGGGTTTGGCTCCTAGTGAAGAGTGCGCCTTAGAAGTTGATCTTTGGGGTGCCCTCTTTGCGGCCGGTTTCCTTGGAGCTTTCTCCTTGCCTTTCTTGGTGGCCATCTTGAGAAAGAAAGGGAAATAAGAAAACATTAAACCCAAAGAATCATTTTAACAAAAACATGCAAGTAAAAGGTAGTGCCCAAAAGAAACATTGCAATAATCTAATCATAAAGACATGGGTCATAACACTTGGCATGGGATGCAAGAGGAAGTGAAACATGCAAAATGGCATGAGAAGTATAGTCTCAAGCATCCATAACAAAGAGCAAGTCATGTTCAATGAGTATCTAATCAGCAAGCAAAGTGGACTCAATGCGTATAGAAGACAACAAGTGAATGAGGAGAAGCACCCAATTGAAAGTACATTATTTAAAGAAACCAAAATGGCATTCATGCATTTCCTCAAACACTTGGCGTGCAATTATCAAGCAAAGAGCAATTATAAGATACTCAATCAATTTGAAGCCCAAAATGAAATATCAATCATCACATAAGCATCACATCTTGGCAAAGATAAGGAAAAAAATGACAAAAGATATATTAAAGTAAATTAAACTCAAATTCAACATCCATGGAAAAATAAGGGAAAAAGAAAAGTAAGCTAGCAAAAAGCAAATGTTATAATGATATACCAAAAGAGAAAACAAATAAACTAGCAAGAAGAATCTAACTAGGAGGAAAAATAATGCAAGGGAAATAATAGATGAGAGATGGAGGAAGTAGAACCTTAAGAAGTGTAAAAGAACAATGTTGAATTTTCTTTTGTGAAGACGGGAAAGAAAAAGGAGAGATGTAGTGCCACCGGAAGAGGTGGTTGTCACCGGTGAGTGGCCGGAGACGGTAGTGGTGGATTGTGGAAGAAGATGAAGAAAGGAAAAGTGATGGAAAAGGAAGAAGGAGAAAGAAGATATAAAACGAGGTGAGAGATGGGAACAGAACAAGGCGCGAAGCTTTAAAGCTGATTCGCGCAACCGGCGCGCGTACGCACAGTGCGCTGGTGCGTCGGTGAGGTTTTGGCAAGGGACGCGTGCGCGTTAGTGGTGCGCACGCATGAGGTCAGTTGTGCCCCTGGCACAGGACTGACACAAAGTTGGCATAAGTCTCTGGTTTTTATACCAGAGTTGGTGTGTGGCGCAGGCGCGCGGACGCACACCTTGCGCGGACGCGTGCCTTATGGAATTCGCGACCAGCGCGGACGCGCGCAACACGTGGACGCGTCAGTTCTGGCACAAGAGTGGCACAAGTGTGGCACAACTCTCTAGTTTTTGTACCAGGGAGTCCACATATCACCATCGGCGCGCGCGCGCACAGTGCGCTTGCGCGTCGTTGGGTGATTTGCAATGGTGCGCGCAGGCGGCAAGTACGCGGATGCGTGAGCACCTGGCGCGAGATGGGCATGAAGTGGGCATGACTCTCGGGTTTTTGGCCCAAGAGTAGGAAGTGCACCACCGGCGCGCACGCGCACAGTGCACTGGCGCGTCGGTGCCCATTTTTCCTTTTTCTCTTCTCTTTTTTTTTTCAACATAACAAAACCTATTCTAACACATTCTTGGTAGGTGCTTAAGCTAGTAGTCAAAGAGAAAACTTCACAATTTCATGCATTATCCAAAACATTGAATTCGCCCTACTTTAACAATCCATCCATACCAAAATGATGAAAACTATATGAACATCCTATCTATTCACAAGAAGAATAAAACTAGCATTCCTATGCAAATCATCAAGAAATCACAAAATTCACACGAATTTAAGGTTACAAACAAGATGGTATATACAAGGAAGATCTTACCACGGTGGGGTGCCTCCCACCAAGCACTTTTCTTTAACGTCCTTAAGCTGGACGGTCCTTTTCTTAAGCTTCATGTCTCCTTGGTGCATCCTCCAATAGGAACACCTCTAGCTCTTTTGGAGGCTTGTAGCCATGATATTTCTTTACTCTATGTCCATTCACTTTAAAAGTTGCTTCACTCTTGGGATCAAACAACTCCACTACTCCATAGGGCTTTATCTCCTTCACCTTGAAAGGTCCTTCCCATCTAGAACGGAGCTTGCCAGGCATGAATCGAAGCCTTGAGTTGTAGAGGAGGACCTCATCACCATTTTGAAAGTCCTTCTTCTGGATGTGATGGTCATGGAATGCTTTAGTCTTTTCTTTGTAAATCCGGGCATTCTCATATGAATCGTTCCTCAAACACTCAAGCTCCTCTAGTTGTAACTTCCTGGCTTCACCCGCCTTGGCTAAATCCATGTTGCACTGCTTTACCGCCCAATAGGCTCGATGCTCAATCTCCACCAGAAGGTGGCATGCTTTACCATAGATGATCCGGAAGGGGCTCATCGCTATCGGAGTCTTGTAGGCCGTTCTATACGCCCATAGTGCATCTCCTAACTGGAGGCTCCAATCCTTCATTTGTGGATTGACCACTTTCTCCAAAATCCTCTTAATTTCCCAGTTGGACACTTCCTCTTGTCCATTTGTTTGCGGATGATAAGCAGTAGCAACCTTATGCGACACTCCATAGCGCTTGAGCAATGCCTCTACCTTTCTGTTACAAAAGTGAGATCCTTGGTCGCTCACGATTGCTCGTGGCGACCCATAACGGCATACAATGTTATTCCTAATAAAAGAAACAACGGTATTGGCGTCGTCAAGGCGGGTAGGTATGGCCTCTACCCACTTTGACACGTAGTCAACCGCTAACAGAATATACAGAAACCCACTAGAGTTGAGAAACGGTCCCATAAAGTCAATGCCCATACATCAAATATCTCATAGAACAACATAGGTTGCTGAGGCATTTCATCCCTTTGAGATGTGTTTCCCGACTTCTGACACTGATGGCATGACACACATAACCGGCTAGCATCCTTGAATAAGGTTGGCCACCAAAATCCACAATCTAACACCTTTTTAGCGGTCCTTTGTGGGCCAAAGTGGCCACCATATTCGGACGAATGGCAAGCTACAAGAATGGGTTGGATTTCAGACTCCAGGACACATCTTCGAATTACTTGGTCAACGCCCTTCTTCCACAAGTGATGGTCATCCCAAATATAGTATTTGGAATCACTCCTCAACTTGTCCCTTTGGTTTTTTGAAAAGTTGAGAGGGAAGATTTTCGCAACCAAGTAGTTCGCCATTGGGGCAAACCAAGGAAAGCTATCCGACACAGCATGCAAACTATCCAATGGGAATGAGTCATTGATCGGAAATAGATCAAATTTCAAATTCTCAATGCGGCTTAAATGATCCGCAACCAGGTTTTGAGATCCACTCCAGTCCCTAATCTCAATGTCGAATTCTTGCAAAAGCAAGATCCAACGTATAAGTCTAGGCTTTGACTCATTCTTTGTCAATAAGTACTTTAAAGCTGCATGATCCGAGTATACCACTATCTTTGATCCTAGCAAATAAGATCTGAATTTATCTAAAGCATGAACAATAGCTAGAAGTTCTTTTTCAGTAGTGGTATAGTTGGATTGTGCTGCATCCAGTGTTTTAGAAGAGTAATCAATGACATAAGGGAGTTTACCATCGCGCTGTGCAAGCGCGGCGCCTACAGCATGGTTTGACGCATCGCACATTATCTCAAATGCCAACGTCCAGTTGGGGCCTCGCACAATCGGTGCCGTGGTAAGAACTCTCCTTAGCTCTTCAAAGGCTTTCACACATTCACTGTCAAACTCAAAATCCACATCTTTTTGGAGTAGGCACGACAATGGCAAAGCAATCTTGCTGAAATCTTTGATAAAGCGCCTATAGAATCCTGCATGTCCTAAAAACGAGCAGACCTCCCTCACAGATGATGGGTGAGGTAAAGTGGTGATAATATCGACCTTGGCCGGGTCTACAGAAATGCCTTCATGAGATACTACATGTCCTAACACTATACCTTGTCATACCATGAAGTGACATTTTTCAAAATTTAAGACAAGGTTAGTGTCAACACATCTAGCTAAGACCTTGGCCAAGTTCTCTAGGCAACAATCAAATGAAGTACCATAAACGCTGAAGTCATCCATAAAGACTTCCAGACAATTCTCCATTAAATTAGAGAAGACACTCGTCATGCACCGCTGAAAAGTAGCTGGTGCATTACATAGTCCAAATGGCATCCTTTTATAGGCAAAGGTGCCAAATGGATAAGTAAATGTGGTCTTCTCCTGATCTTCAGGAGCAATGTGAATCTGGAAGTAACCAGTAAATCCATCAAGAAAGCAGTAGTGAGATTTACCCGCCAAACGGTCTAACATCTGATCGATGAAGGGCAAGGAGTAGTGGTCCTTCTGTGTAGTGGCGTTCAATCTTCTGTAATCAATACACACTCGCCAGGCATTTTGTACTCTTTTGGTGACCATTTCACTATCGTCCTTCTTGACCGCAGTGATGCCCGACTTCTTGGGGACAACCTGGACCGGGCTCACCCACTCACTGTCAGAGATTGGGTATATGATATCCGCATCTAGTAATCTGGTGACCTCTTTCTTCACTACATCGAGGATGGTCGGGTTGAGCCTCCTTTTCGGTTGCCTAACCAGCCTAGCTCTATCTTGGAGAAATATCCTATGCATGCACTTGCGGGGGTCAATTCCCACAATATCCGCTAGGCTCCATCCTATTACTTTCTTGTACTTTCTTAGAACATCTAGGAGCTTTTCTTCTTCTTCACTTGAAAGCTCACTAGCAATAATGACCGGAAACCTTTGGTTGTTCTTTAAGAAAGCATACTTCAAATGAGATGGAAGGGGCTTCAGTTCACCTTTTTCCTCAAGCTGAGGTTCCTTTTCTTCAAGCTCATGGAGTTCATTCTTGACAACTTTCTCATGTTCATCCTCTTGGTCATCCGTCTCCTCAATAATAGAGTAGCACAACTTGTTGTGGTCTTCTTCTTGCACTTCCGCTACCACTTCATCAATTACATCACATCAGAGCACGGAATGTTCTTCGGGAGAATATTTCATGGCTTCTTCTAAACTGAACTTGATAGTCTTGTCTCCAACCTGAAAGGAATAAGTGCCGGTGAAGGCATCTAACATGAATTTAGAGGTCTTGAGGAAGGGTCTACCAAGTATAACGGAGGATGAGCTTCTATTTTCTGTTGGAGGCATTTCAAGAATGTAAAAGTCAACCGAAAAAATCAAATCCTTGATTGCCACAAGTACATCTTCTGCTATTCCCATCACTGTGATCACACTTTTATCGGCTAAGGCAAACCTTGCCGCCGACTTCTTTAATGGAGCTAAATTCAACCGCACATAGATAGAAAGTGGCATGATGCTTACACAAGCTCCCAAGTCACACATACAATCATGAAAAGTGCGTCCGCCAATACAACAAGACACCAAACAAGGTCCAGGGTCACCACATTTCTTTGGAATAGGTTTCATCAAGGAAGAAATTGAACTACCCAAGGATAATATCTCCAATTCTCCTATCCTATGTTTGTGTGTACACAAGTCTTTCAAAAATTTTGCATACTTTGGAATTTGTTGAATAGCATCAAGAAGTGGTATGGTTACCTCAACCTTCTTGAATACTTGAAGCATGTTCAAATCAAATTCCAGTGTTTTCTTTACCTTCTTCACCATGGAAGGGAATGGAATTGGAATGGACTCATCCACTATAGCTTTCCTCTTAGGCTCCTTGAGGTTTACTCCTTCTTCCTCATGCCTTTTGTCTACCACCTCTTCTTCATGTGGAGCTTCAACAACCACTTTTTCCTCATAAATGTCTCCCACGACCCTTGGAGGTATCTCGTCCAATGTAGTCCCCGACCGTAGAGTAATGGCATTGAGACCGCCCTTTGGGTTTGGTTGGGGTTGGGATGGAAGGTTAGAAGAGCTTTAGGGTTGATTGGTGTTGTTTTTGGGAGTTGATGGTTGGTTTGACATGGTCATCTTTGAAAGCATGTTGGTGAGGTTAGCCAATTAAGTGCCCAAGGCATCGAATTGAGCCTTGTTGCTCTCATCTCTTTTCTCCATGGCGACTTTAAGCTCATCAACTTGATTGTTGGAAGATGGAGGAGTTTGGTTGGATTGTTGTTTATGGTGTGGTGCTTGGTACTTGGTGTAGTTGTTTTGGTTTTGGTTGGAGTAGCCTTGGTTGGCTTGGTAGTTGGTGTTGTTATGGTGGAATTGGGATGAAGATTGGTTATTATTGTGATGAGAAGAAGAGTTGTTCCATCTTTGGTTTTGATTGCTTCCTTGTGCATTATCTCTCCACGCTTGATGTTGGTTACCACCTTGAGGGTAATTATTTTGACCTTGAGATGGATAGGGTGGACGGTTATTGTAATTCACATTGGCTACTACAAGAGCATGTTCCTCTTGAATTTGATGGCATTGATCGGTGTAATGTGTGGTGCTAGAGCACAAACCACAAATCCTAGGAGGGCCTTTGACGTTAGGATTTTTGCCAGTAAAGAATTTCATAAAAACAGTTGCGTTGTAGATATAGTCTCTAAACCAACAAAAATCCCTTCGTACAAATGTTTGGTTGTCACAAGTAACAAACCCCTTTAAAATTGATAACCGAGTATTTAAACCTCGGGTCGTCTTCTCAAGGAATTGCAGGGAGGTGTTCTTATTATTGATTATGAAAAAGTGTGTTTTTGGGGAATGTTGAGTTTGGCCAATGGGCACAGGTATATTTAAATGACAAATAAAATAAATAAATAACTGTAAAATAAACTTTTGGCAAGGTATGAGAAATTGGAAGTCCAGTCTAGTTATCCTTATCAATGATGATGAAAACTGAATCTTAATTCCACTTAGTTAACCTTTGCTATAACAAGGGAAGGTCAAGCGACTAATTAGTTAGATCTTTAAATCCTAGTTAATTCCTAAGAAAAGATTGGGATTATTGAAGATCAATTCAATTAGCAAGGATAACAATTATCAATTATGCTATTGAGTTGGATAATTCCTGAGTTACTGATTTCTTAACCAAGACCAAAAGGGAAAATATCTAAATTAAGTTAAAAGCATTCATATAAATAAAGCAAAGCAAAATTAAGTCTGAAAATACCTCAAATTGCATTCACAAAAGAACTTAAATCTGACATACAAATTAAATTGGAGAAATAAATAAAAAGAACATTGAACCTGGGATTGAGAGTCACTCCTAAAACTAAGAGAAGTCCTAAATCCTAATCCTAAGAGAGAGGAGAGAACCTCTCTCTCTAAAAACTACATCTACTCCTAGAATTGTGAATGTGAAAAGCATCCCTATGAATGGATGCAATCTCCCACTTTATAGCCTCTAATCTGTATTTTCTGAGCCACGAACTGGGTCGAAAACAGCCCGAAAATCGCTGGAGAAGAATTCAAACACGCTAATTTCTGTCACTGCGACGCGGCCGCATGAAGCACGCGGTCGCGTTGCCTAGCGTCAGAGCAACTATGGCATATTATCTATCAAATCAAAGCTCTGGACGTTAGCTTTCCAACGCAACTGGAACCGCGTCGTTTGGACCTCTGTAGCTAAAGTTATAGCCGTTTGAGTGCAAAGAGGTCAGGCTGGACAGCTTAGCGATTTCTCCAACTTCTTGTATTCCTTCCACTTTTGCATGCTTCCTTTCTACCCTCTGAGCCATTCCTGCCCTGTAATCTCTGAAATCACTTAACACACATATCAAGACATCTAATGGTGATAAGAGGGGATTTAATATTAGCAAATATAAGGCCAAAGAAATATGTTTTCAATTAAAGCACATAATTAGGAAGGCAAATGTAAAACCATGCAAATAGTATGAATAAGTGGGTAAAGAGTAGATAAAAACCACTCAATTAAGCACAAGATAAACCATAAAATAGTGGTTTATCAACCTTCAAGTTGAGCAACCGGAGGTAGGGCTTGGATGGCTTGGATGGCTTGGATGGAGTAGTATTCCTTTTGATCCTTTTGTATTTGGGTAAGGATGGTGGTCATATCCCCAAGTGCTTTGGTTAGGCTTGATTCGGAAGGGGTTAGTTCTACCACACCCTTGAGAGGATTACTTCTCACCCTTGTATGTTGTGTAGCCTCGGCAACATCCTTTATCAAATTCCAAGCTTCTCCCTCCGTCTTGTTTTTTGAAAGGGAACCACCGCTAGAGGCGGTAAGCAATCTTCTATGTTCCACACAAAGACCTCTAGTGAAGTAGCTAATGAGCAAGTGAGTGTTCATTCCATGGTGTGGACAAGATTCCAACAGCCTCTTGAACCAAGACCAATACTCATACAAACTCTCTTGGTCTCTTTGCCTTATGCCCGAAATCTCCTTCTAGATGTAGTCGGTCTTCTCCGGTGGAAAGAATTTATCTAGAAACTCTCTCGTCAAGAAATCCCAATTAGTCACAATCTCATATGGTAGCGAATAAAACCATGTCTTTGCTTGCCCTTCAAGAGAGAAAGGGAAGGCAAAAACCATGATAGCCACCTCATCGGCTCCATGCCTTCATGCCGTAGAACAAGCAACTTAAAATTCTCTTAGATGTCGGATGGGGTCTTGACCCGGCAACCCATGATATTTAGGAAGTAGATGGATCAAGCTACTCTTCAATTCAATGTTTGGATCAAGGTTAGGATACCTTGCTTGCAACGGTTGAAGTATGATATCTGGAGCTCCTTGCTCATGCAAAGTGATCCGTCGTGGCTCCGCCATGTGTGGCTCACCTGTAGGATGTAAAGATGTATTATTAGTGCCAACAGAAGAATAGGAAGTAGCGGACTCCAAGTCACTCTCGGTACCGCCTAGTGATTCGGTATGTTCCTCAAGAGAGGCCGAAGTACTAGCCGTATAATCCAACTGCCGTCTAGCTTTCCGAGTGTGTAACAAAGTTCTTTTAATCTCGAGATCAAAATCGGCTAAGCTAGAATTCGGTTGAGACCGAGTCATCAAACTTGAGAGTCATAGCACAAATGTAAAAGAAATCTAAACTATAGCTAAGTATTGAAAGCAATTAAACTATCTACAATATTCACATATTCACATAACCAATATAAAGGCATATGTTGCAACCATTCCCCGGCAACGGCGCCAAAAATTTGATGCGCAAGAGGATGCTCGGTAAAGAATCTTTCTGAATAAAGTTGTGTTGCAAGTATAGCTCTACCGACAACAAGCCTCGATGATCAAATTTAGAGAGGGATTTGGTTGTCACAAGTTCAACCCCAATAGAAATAACCGAAGTATTCAAACCTCGGGTCGTCTCACAATGAATGGGCAAACATGTGCTTCAATATTGGTTAGAATTCTGGGGTTGGAAGTCATGAGCAAGAAATTAAAATGGGAATCTTAACAAGTAAGCAATCTTAAAATGCAAGAAATTAATTTAAATAACTAAGCAAGACATGAGCAATTCCGAACTAACAAAGTAACATCCAATATGATTCTATTCTAAACTAAACAAGTAACTACAACTAAGACAAGTAATCAAGAATTTTGAGTTTTCAAATACGAATAATAAAAGCAACTCTTGGCTAGGCATGGAAATTGGGGTCACCATCCTTGTCTAATAACCATATCTTGACAATTATAAGGAACCAAACTCATTAAGTCTACTTCTATACTTGAAGTACGTCAAATGGTTTGGTCAACATCAACCCATAAGTTCTAACCTCACTACTAATTGACCTAATAGAAGGTTAGCGTCAATGGCTATCAAATTGACCACTAATGGCTCCCAAATCATCAAATCCATTAGACCCAATGACTCAAGTTTACCCAATTCCCTTAGCCTAGGCCAAGAGTGAAAAGAACTACTCCATAATCAAGGTAAACAATTCATCAAACACTTGGTAAGCATTAATAAAAGACATGTTCAAATTGCAATTAAATTGAAATTAACAAGTACCCACTAACAATTATCAACATACAATCATCCAAACAACACAATTAATCATAGAAATCATCAATGTAACATCAACAAAGAAAGATTCACAATATTCATGAAATGGGTATAAGATGACAATTGATAAGAATTCATAAAACTAACACAATATCTAAGCAAAATTATACTAAGGAATTCAAATTAAACTATCAAAACTAGTAATTAACAAGATCCAATTTAGAATTCAACAAGGGAAGATTAAATTAAAACTAGATCTAGAGAGGAACAAGGGTTTCTCTCTCTAGAAGAACAAAGAATCAAAAACAAGCTAAAATTATGTCTTAGTGTAAAATGATTGATCCCCCCATTTCTCCTAGCATCCTTGGGTCTTTTCCATGCAGAAACAGCTTGAAATTGGGCATGATGAGCCTCAGAAATCGCCAGGCACGATTTCATTTAATGAGGTCACGTGCAGCTTCCCGCGCGTGCGCGCCAAGTGCGCGTGCGCATCGATAGGAATCCTCTGATCTGCGCGGATGCGTCCATCCTTACACACCGCTTCTAGCCGTCCTCATCCCCGCGTGCGCGTGGAGTGCGCGTGCGCGCCAATGCTGATTTTCCCAAAATTCAAATCTTCATGTTCCTCTCTTTTGGGCATGTTTTCTTTCTCTCTTCTAGGCCATTCCTACCTTATAATTCCTGAAATCACTCAACAAATACATCACGGCATCAAATGGCAATAGAAGAGGATCAAAATATGGCAATTTTAAGACAAAACAAGCATGTTTTTCATCATGGAGCAATATTAGGAAGTGAACACAAAACCATGCATTTCTTGTGAATAAGTGTGAGAAATATTGACAAAACCCCCTAATTCTACACAATATAAACCACAAAATTGGGGTTTATCAGTTGACCAAGAGATGGATTCAAACATTGAGGAATTCTTATGTACAATTGAATCCTCCCCCATTGGGCTTGACATGGAGATTAAAGAAGAAGATACTTCACCTTCCACACCCTTGGTAAGCGATGAAGAAGAAATTGAATTGGAAGAAAGCTACCAAGAAGAAGGGGTTGAATATGAAGAAACTTGCCTAGAGGTGGAAGTCGACAAGGAAGAACACAAGGGAGTAGAGCTTACAAGATTGTTGGAAACACCTCTCCCCAAGCCATCACCATCTATTCTTTTATTCAAGTGGGTAAATCTTTCATCTCTATGCTTTATTATCCCACTTGAATATGGTTTGCTTGAGATAGATAGGCAACTTAGAGCTCTTTGTGGCTTTAAGAGCAAAAGGGAGATGGTCAGTGGTTGGAAACATCACTCTAAGCTCATGTTGGTAACATGCTCAAAGTTGAATAGCAATGGTTGGTGTAGAACCAATTTGCATGGATATAGGAGAATGTTTGGTTGCTTAATTAAGAATTCACAAGCCTTGTCACCCAAACTTAACTATGGTAGTCAACAAGAATATGGGTGCAAGAACAAGATTTGGGACCCCGAAATTCATTTCAACAACCAATACTATTGGGGCCTTGCCATTTACCTATGCTTACTTAAAGGCTTTATGCACCTAATTTGGGATCCCGGTGGACATTGGAGATGCAAACATTGGTGGAGATTCCAGGATGAATTCAAGCATAAGTCACCATAGCAAGGATTCCACCAAATCTCTAACTTAAGGACTTAAAATAAAAGTGATAGATGGGAGACACTCCACCATGGTAAACTCTTTCCATTCTCTTGTAAATATAACCAATAAATGAATTGAGTTGCCATTGTAGGTAGTTTTTCTTATTTTCTATACTCTTATGCATTTTTCTTTTATTGATAGGTTGTTTGTTAAATTCATGTTTTGATTAGAGTAGTTATTGTTAAGTTGTATTTTGCTTGAGGTATAAGTTTTGTTTGTTTTGTATTTGAAAATTTTTCAAAACCTAAAAAGATTTGTTGTTAAATTTGATTTTTGATTGTTTTAGAATACTTGTAGATTAGGAGTGCCCTGTTTTTGTTCTAAGTTTTTTTTTTTTAAAAAAAAGAAGAAGAAAAAAAGGGGGCAGGCACGCGTACGCGTCGATACGTCAGTGCAGCGCCCATACTTTTTCCCGAGAGTTATGCCAACTTAGTGCCAGAATTGTGCCTCAGGCACAATTCTCATCCCACACGTACGCGTGTATCACGCGTACGCGTCGGTTCACACTCTCTCCATGTACGCATACGCGTGCATGACGCCTATGCGTTGCTTGTCTACCCTGCCGCCCACGCGCACGTAAGCGTCGCCTTCCGCACCCAGTTTTCCCCTATTTCTGCCCTGTTTTCTATTCCTTTCTTCTCTTCTTTTCTTTCTTCTTCCTTCTTCACTTTCTTACTTTCTTCTTCTTCTCACTCTCTTCGAACTTCCACTTCTTATTCTTCTTATTTTTCATTATCCTTTAGCATGTTGCATTTGTTCATTTTCATTCATTGCATTTCAATTTTATTTTTGTAACTTGTTTTCCCTTTCTTTTCTATGTTCTTATTGTAATAATTGCGTTGAACTCTTATGTTCAATTGTTGAGAATTTCTTGGTTAATCTTGATGCTTCGTGACTTATTTGGCATTAATTATAATATTTTCTCTGCACACAAGATTAATGCTTTAGTCCTTCCTAACTCATGATCCCTTGTTTTTGTACATTATTGTCATTGTGTTAGGATAGGGCCAAATACTCTCATGCTTATCCCTAATCTTGTTTGTGTCAATTTCCATTTGAACTTGATGCTCAACATGCTCTTCATGCTTTGACTTTACCCTTGCATCAAGTGTAGTGATATGCCTTAGCTTATATTGCTTTCCCACTCACATGCGTAGCAAACATGTAGTGAGAACCTTACTCTTATTTGGCATTATCCCCCGCCTATGTTCTATTGATTTTGATATCTTTGTTATAGACTTAATTTTCTTTCTTTTTCTTTCCTTTTAGGATGGCCACCAAGAGGAAAAGGAAAAGCTTCTAAATGGGGGAAATAAACAAGTCATCCGCACAACCTTTTGAAGAAGCTCAACAAGTTGTAGCAACCCGTCCACCTTGCTTTTCTTTGCATGCACCGAGGACGGTGCAAATTTTTAAGTGTGGGGTGGTTGTCCGACCGATCTCCATGGGTAACAACTTCCTTTCTCAACACCAATTTTTTTTTTAAATTTCTTTGTTAGTTAGTTGTTGCATTGCATGATAGGTTTCATGTTAGTTATAATTTGTATATATTTTATCATTTTTTTATGTTAGGACTACTTTGTTAGGGTGATGATTTCTTTTCCAAAAAAATATTTTTAGGGCATCCTACCAATTTGAAAAAAAAAAAATTGGTGTTGAACTTGATAGAAGAATGTATTTTGGAACATAGTTTTTGAGCTAAGAACACAAGTATGTGAGTTTTGAGCCCAATTGTGGGGTTATATCTTATAACCACTTATTTTCCATTCTTGTGTGTATTGTTCTCTTTCTATGATTATAATCTTTGATTTGTTTGAGTCTATATGTCCATTATTCTATGTATACATGCATTTATATAATTGAGGCCATCATTTCAAATAGCTCACTTACCCAAATAGCCTTACCTTTTTTTCCCATTGTTAGCCAACTTTGAGCCTATGCTTAACCTATTTGTTCTTAATTTTAGCATATTACAAGCCTTAAGTGAAAAATAATAAATGTCCCTTGTTTGGATCTTTGATTAGCTTAGGCTAGTGAGAGTGCTTATCATTCAAGTTTGGGAGAGTTGGGAACATTGGGTTGGGATAAAAGGGTATTTTTATATTTTCGTCAAAATTTTGGGAATTGGGTACATACTCATATATTAAATATGTAAAACCATATGCATTGATATGTTTGTATATACCTTAGAAAAAAATGATAAAGAAAAAGAAATATATATATATATATATATATATGTAAAAGAAAAAAAGAAAAAGAGAAAAAGAAATAAAAAGGGGACAAAATGCCTGATGAGATGGAAAATTGTGTGGTATAGAATTTTACAATTGAAATCTCGTTGCAAGTATAGTTTCTAAACCAACAATCATCCTTTCATACAAAACTTTGGTTGTCATAAGTACAAACCCCTAAAATAATAACCGAAGTATTCAAACCTCGGGTCGTCTCTCAAAAGAATTGCAGGGTAGTGTTCTTGTTATTGGTTATGAGTTGTATATTTTTGGGATTTTGGATGAGAAACAAGAAAAGTGAATGGCAATGAAATTTAAATGACAAAACGGTCTTGGCAAGGTTTGGTGGTCAAGGATCTCTATCCTTATCACTAACCACAACATGAGAATTGGCAAGGATCAATCGCATTAAATTATCCTCTAACTAGTAAAGGAAAGTCAAATGAGCTATATCAATCCAAGTCCATAAGTCCTAGCTCTCCACCAAATCAATTAGTGAGAACTAGAGTCAATGGCTCCCAATCATCAATTACTTGGACATTAGTAACTCAAGAGTTCCTAAGTTACCTTCCCAAGCCAAGAGCATAAAATTCTACTCTAACATCTTTCCAAGCATTTCATCAAACACTTGGAAGGCACAAAAGGTAAGCATAGAAAAATTGCAAGAGAAATAAATCTGCACTACTCAATTGCAAGGGATTAAACAACAACAATTCAAATGAACAATAAAGGAACATGAAAACATGAATTGCATTAAAGAGAAATAGAAGAACAAAAGTGCATCAACATAAAAGTAGAAAATTACAAGAATTAAATGCTAAACTAGAGAGAGGAAAGGTAGAAGCAGAAAAAATTGCAAAGGAAAAGTAAATCAAATCATGAAATTAACCTAGATCTAAGAATTCTAATCTAGATCTAACCTAATCCTAATTCTAGAGAGAAGTGAGAGATTCTCTCTCTAAAACTAACTTTCCCTCCAAAACTAAACTAAACTAAACTAATGTGTTCAAAAGTTATGATTTCCCTCCAGTCCTTGGGTTGAATAGCATCAGAGGTGAGTTGGATTTGGGACTGGGAAGCCCATAAATTGTCCCCAGCGGATTGCCTTTAAGTATGTGACGTGCGAGCACCGACGCGTACGCGTCGCTTGACAATTTCCCATCCACGCGTACGCGCCATGTACGCGTACGCATCGCCATGCGATGTCACAATCTACACGTGCGCGTCTGCTGCGCCTGCGCGTCGATCTCAGCATCCCAAATCCTTGTTTCTTTATGAGTTCTCCTCTTGCATGCTTTTCCTCTCCATTCCTTTGATCCATTCCTAGCCTTTCCAATCTAAATTCACTAACAAACATATCAAGGCATCTAGTGGAATCAAAGGTGAATCAAAATTGGCAATTAATGGCTTAAAAAGCATGTTTTCACACTTAAGCACAAATTAGGAGATAATCATGAAACCATGCTATTTCCTTGGATAAATGTAAGTACAAGGTGATAAAATCCCCTAAATCAAGCACAAGATAAACCCTAAAAATGGGATTTATCAATGCCCCAAAGTAAAGTACAATAAAAATCAGTGCATATGGAATGTGAATTAAAGGGAATGCATGAGTATGTGAAAAAGTGAAGAATGGGTAGTTAGGTTAGTACTCAAATTGTATAGGTGGTCATAGGTTAAGTGGGAAGTTTAAGTTGATCAAAGATTCAAATTTCAAGCTCACTTTACCATATACATCCTCACCTTTACCCTAGCCCTATTACAACCTATGAATAAGCCCTCATGATGAATGTATGCATGCATTGAATAATTGTTGATTGTTAGATGAAAAACAAATCTTGGAAAGCATGATTAGGGGAGAATTGAGTGATTGACCCTATACACTTGAGCGATTAGAGCGGATACACTTCCGGTGAGGGTTTGATGCTCAATTCCTTGCTCCCGCCTTTAATGAGCTTTTCTTCTTGCAAGTTTACTTGTATTTTATTTTGATATTCAAATTGGTAGGATTCATGAATCATCATACTACTTAGCCCTACATGTGCATATGTGTTCTTGGGGATTGGCTTACTTTTACCCAAGTAGGAAGAATCATTTTGCATTTAGTTGCATTCATATAGATAGGTGCATATAGCTTATTTGCATTGAATAAATGTTCATACTCCTTTTCTTGTCCTTCTTTATTCTTAACATGAGGACATGCTTGGTTTAAGTGTGGGGAGGTTTGATAAACCCCAATTTTGTAGTTTATCTTATGTTAATTTGGAGGATTTTATCAACATTTCTCACATTTATTCAATGAAATAGCATGGTTTTGTAATTCTCCCTAAGTTTGTACTTAAGTGTGAAAACATGCTTTTAAGGCCTTAAAATAGCTAAATTTAATTCACTTTAATTCCATTCGATGCCTTGATATATTTGTTAAGTAATTTAAGGTTTAGAAGGCAAAGATTGGATTGAAGGAATGAAGGAAAAGCATGCAAAGTGGGAGAACTCATGAACAAATGAAGGAACTTTAAAGCTGGCAATCCTGACCTCTTTGTACTAAATCGATCATAACTTGAGCTACAGAGCTCCAAATGAGGCGGTTTCAATTGCGTTAGAAAGTTAACATCTGGGGCTTCAAAATGATATAAAATTTTCCATAGTTTCCTGGCGTCTAGGGACGTGTACGCATGCATCACGTGTACGCGTGGGAGGATGCACGTGACTCACTAAAGGCAACTCATGGCCAGCAATTTCTGAAGCATGTTGGGCCCAATCCAACTCATGTCTAATGCTATTGAACCCAAGGATTAAAGGGGGATGAACCAAGTAGCCATAGTTTAGTTTTAATCATGTTGTAGGTAGAATTCTAGAGAGAGAAGCTCTCCCTTCTCTCTAGAATTTAAGGCAGTTTAGGACAAATTCTCTTGGATCCAACTTTTAATTCTTGTTTTAATTTAGCTTTATCTTTTGATTTCTTGTTATTACATCTTTGATATTCTAGTTTTACTTGTTAATTTCTTATTTTTCTCTCTTTTATCTTGATAAACAATTGTTGGATCTCAAATTCTCTTTCATGCAATTTTATATTTCTATGTCTTTTGATGTTTACTTCACTTGTTATTGTTGATTTCTTGCTTATGATAGTTATGGATTTTTGGTAATTCTTGCATTTTGTGATGTTTATTTTTATTGCACTCTAGGTGTTTCATAGAATGTTTACACTAGTTTTTGAGTAGTTTTCTTTGCTCTTGGCCTAGGCTAAGGGAATTGAGTGACCTTGAGTCATTGGGTCTCATTGAATTGGTGATTTGAGAGCCCTTGGTGATCAATTTGACACCCATTGACACTAACCCACTACTAATCTAATTAGTAAATAGGTTGAGACTTATGGGTTGATGTTGATCAAGCCATTTGACGTACGTCAAGCTTAGGAGTAGATATTACGTACTTAAAGCTCTTGGAGGTAGACTTAATGAGCTTGGTTCCTCATGATTGTCAATATATAGTTTGTGGACAAGGATGGTGATCTCAATTACCTATGTCCAGCCAAGATTACTTTTCCTTTCTCTTATTAGTTAATTGTTCATTTACTTTTCTTGCCATTTACTTTCTTTCAAAAATATAAAATCAAACCCTCTTGCATCTTCATAGCCAATAATTGAGCACTTCATTGCAATTCCTTGTGAGACGACCCGGAGTTTAAATACTTCGGTTAATTCTTATTTGGGGTTTGTTACTTGTGACAACCAAATTTAATTTGATTTGAGGATTGGCTATTGGTTTGGACTATACTAACAACGGAATTATTTTGTGGAATTCCAAACCGGTGTAAATCCTTGTATCAAATTAGTGAACCATCATTCTCAACTGCTACTCAGGATTCTTCTGCTGATGATGATTTCTCAACAGGGTATCTTCAAGATGCTTTGCTTGAATTCGGGGATCGTTCCAAACGTAGGCGCTTGTTGCCAAATGCTGACAATCATCATGATCAACAATATTCCAAGACTAGTAGTAATGATCTTGAAAAGGTATATTATATTTTCATCTTAATTATCAGTTTCAATAATTATATGATCTCTTCTTATATATTATTCTTCTTGTTCGTCAGAGCTTGTGGAACTTGAACCCCCACATACTACATGAACCAGAATATAGAAAGCATTTTTGGACTTTCAGGTACTACATGCTATAATGTTTATTATACTATTGCAAAGATCACAAATAAAAGAGCAATAATAATACTAATATAATTATATACTTTTTTTATTATTAATTAGATGAGGACATAATAAGCACATTTTAGAGCAGAATAATGAGAGAGGAAGCAAAGATTCTTGTAGAAGAAGAGACAACAACAACAACAACTACTAATACAATATTATCAGGGGAAATGGAATTCATGGTGAGTCTCTTTCTTTGACTTGTATCTTAATACATGGTCCTAGTCCTCCTAGTGTTTGCACTGGTTCATGATAATATATTCGTTGGAAATAATTGCATAAATACATAATTGGAGTGAATATTGATGTGGTAGCTTTGGATATCCTTGATAGCAAATTTTACAACTTTTTGGAATTTAAGTTTTAGAGATTTTTTAGAGATATTGATTTCTCTCTCGGTCTCTCATTAATTTATTATGCTTCATTGCTTATTATGTTCAAAGAATTTATGCTGCTTATTGCTTGCTAGTGCTCAGTAATATTTAATTGTTTATGTAGTTTATGTCTTGACTTGATTATGAAAGTTATAAACTGCCACAAAAGTGTTTTAAAATTGTTAAAAAAGTCCAATATAAAACTGTAACACCCTAACTTATAGCACATCATGATCGTACCAAAAGTAAGGAGTTACTAACCTGTTTTCTTTTATTATCTATTTAATATTGAGCCTTTACGTCGGTATCGCGTTTTAGTTTTTAAGAAAATTCCACAAAATTTTGTTTCTATTAATTAAAACCACATATCAAAGATTTTCAAATAATAATAATCACATAAATACTATTAATAGTAAGTTCTATACAAATAAATTCAATATAAAGCTCGAATACAATACCTATCCCTCTGGATAAACTAGAAACTAAAGCAACAAGGGCGAGGAAACGCTATAAAAGCGACAAGAATCATAAGTAAACCTACTAATCGTCCGCAATTTCATACTGAGTCTTCGAACCTGTGCCACTGAAAAGGTGGAAGATTTTGGGGTGAGAACAAACCACACATTCTCAGTAGGGGCAGAAAATGCCATGAGAGTAAAGAAATAAATTGCAAATAATCGCTTTTTAACTTTGAATAATTACCCTTAGAACTCTTTGAAACTCACTTTAAAGACTTTGGTTAGTTCTTAGTAAGTTAAGTCATTTAAGAAAATCCCAGTCAGCAGTAACAACCGAAACCCACAACAAACATAATAACTATAGCACACAAGGAAAAACAAATACAACACATACACAATCATAGAAAAATACAACAAGCAAGCACAACCAAATACAAATGTGCAAACATCATGATGCATGTCAGGCCATGAGCTTATGTGTCGGTTGCCTACCCACTCCTGACGTTAACCGGGCACGAGTCCCAGATATAGTTTTCCAGATGCATACAGTGTGCTCATAAGTCTTATGGCTAGGCCGCATACAGTGTGACTTTCAATATTTTTCAATGTGCTTAGATCTGGAAAATAGTTCACATTGTGTGGGCGTCCCCACTATACATTTGGCACTAAGACCCAAACAATGTCACATCTGCTCTCCTGTGGCAGACAATTTCTTAAAGTTTTTCTTTAACTTTGCTCTCTGCTCTCCTATGGTAGAGGTTCTTTTAATTAATATATTCCTTTAATCTTTGTTCTCTGCTCTCCTGTGGCAGAGATTCCTTTAACTACCTCTCTTTCCTTTACTTTTTGTTCTCCTTCTTTTCTTTCTTATCAAACCAAACTCATATCATAATTTAAACGAAATCTCTTCTCAAAAGATTGGATTTAAAACATTATACTTTTCTTGATAAATTGAATTCAAATAGAATAAATATTTTCTTACGTAAATAAATCTCAAATAATTTAATTTTCCAAAACCAAATCTTTTAAAAGAGTATTTCAAACAAAGTCTCAAAGATTATAAAATTTCGGCAGCATTTTCTTTAAAATTCAGACTATGCCACCCTTCCAGGGTTCCAACCAAACAATCTCTCAATTATTTTGAATATCAAATCCTTTTCAATAATCAGACCATTTTCAAATATCAAATAATTTTTAATAATCAAATTATTTTCTTTAGAGCTAAGCCTCTTTTTGTTTCAATAAAATTCAGCTCTCTTTCAAACCTTTTGCTATTAAAACCAAAGGAACAAGTCACACGTTCATTCAAACTTTACAAAACCTCCCGATCATATTCTTTTTACATTTAACATTAACCAAAATCACCTTTTCATTTATGGTTACAAGAGCCCGGACAGAACCTCCCTCACTTTCATAATTCCTTAATTCATATGTCATTTAATCAAAGCATAAACGTAATGTATTTTTAGCCACAATTCAAACAATCAAAAATTTAGATACGTTCATCAAACTCAATCATTGTCACAGCCAACACTTATTCATCATATTCAATTAGTCCAGATAAATACAATTTATTTGCAATTACTCAAAAAACCTTTTGGCATTCTTAACTTAAAAACTTTTAATTATTTTAAAATAAAATCCCCTACTTCCGTATGAAATCAAAGTCAACGAAGATTCTGGAAAAGCTTTCTGACCGAGCTGCTGAAGAGAAAAAATGTCAGAAATCATTTGTGCCTCCTAGAACTCCAATTGGCCGAACTCAAGAAGAAGGAGAGCCACGATACCGTCAGCTTCCACCGAACAAAAATAACGTCAACGCGTAGAGAAGGAAGATACAAATACTTTTACCGAATTAGATTTTTTATTGGAGTTACGGATCACAAGAAATCGAAGTCGAACGATCAATAGAAGTCACGGTTCTCTCTCTTTCTCTCGGTCACTTCCTTCTCTCTTTTATTCATATTAGTTCGGTGATGAAAATATCCAAATGAAGCAAGATGATGATTATTGTGATTAAAGAATAAAATGGGGCATGTGTCATGTTTATACATATATATATGTATTCATATAAGCCACTTGGCTTTCTTTCTTTTCATTTTTCCCTTAATGGCTTCCCAGGGAAACTAAATGATAGCTAGGATAATAATAATAATAATAATAATAATAATAATAATAATAATAATAATAATAATAATAATAATAATAATAATAATAATAATAATAATTTAAGTTTTTCTCTAATTAAAATAATTTTTTTGATAAATAATTTAAATTTAATAAAATAAGTAGTAATTAAATTAACCTTCAATAATTATAAAATTCTATTTAATTATTTTTGTTGAAAATAATTTTCTTAAAAGCTACATCTCAATATAATATAATAATTTGTAAATAGTCAATTATTTAATTTTTAAAAATCTGGGGTCTTACATCCTACCCCACTTATAAAAATTTTCGTCCTCGAAAATTGATATAAGATGAAAGAAGTTCAAACTAGCTTTACTTTTGAACACAGTAGGGAAAAAACAAAATATTTTGACATATATAAGATGTAACATATAAGGAAGAAGCTTTAAGGTCTCAACATATAAATATACTTATATAGTTTTCAAATCCAGGATATTCTTATGGCTTAAAAATATAGGGAAAAAGTCTGGCGCAAAGCGGAAGACACAAGATAGGCTTGATGTAGAAAGGTTACAAGGCAGGCTGATATTAGAATGATGGGTATATCGTTTGCACACTGAACTCATACCAATTTTAGAGCTTCAGCTGCCTAAACTTCAACATGATGTAACTTCACCATTTCCAACCATACCATATTAAACAGATTTTTCGCAAATTCTCAACCTCATTAAACACTCTGCAAATTACTAACAGGCACAAGTCTAACATCAACAAAACTCCTTCGCAAGAATCAAGCTCCTCAACATCCTGTGACGTCACACACTTACAAACTCCACCTTCCGCATCCGCACAACATATCCTAAAGAACTAACATATCACTTCCCATATCTAACGATCGCACGTGTCACCAAAACAAGTCTCAAGTCACTCAAAAGGATACAAGACCTTAGAGAAAGGACAAGCAATAAGGAAAATGTTCACCAAGATTTCTACATTTCTTTTTGATGCATGCATCAATAAGTCCAAAGTTACATCAGAGAATACATGAGCCAAGAAAAGAGTTGAAACAGCACAAGAAAGAATCGTACGTTACTCTAAAACAAGCTTGAGTTACCTAAAAAGATATCAAACTTAGGAAGAGAAGAACAAAATTTATGGACGGGATTCACAGGAATTCAAGAGAATGTTGAAGAACACTATCAGGCAGGGAATAATTCAGAATGTAAGGTTCGAAACAAGAACTTCAAAAGAACCAAATTCAATCGGAATAAGATATACATAAGATGCAAGACATGAAGCAAAAGAACCAAACCGCATCTTAAGAAAAGCAGATATCTCAGGAAATTCAAGTTAACGTATACAGTTAAGATCAAATGAAAATAGCATATGAATAAGGAACAAGATTGGGGAATAATTAGTTCACTTTCTAAGAAAGAAACCCCAAACAAAACTTCAAGATAAACCATAGAAGAACAAGATACGTGACCGAGCAACCCTGAGATGCAACTTCTAACGTTCCCAAAACCTGTAATTCGCATCACCTATTAATTCTATTTCGTCTATGACAATCCATTAGTGCTCTAATATACATAAACCATCAGTGTTAAGCCGGCCAAACTTAATACTGTGATGTATGCAATGGTAGACTAATGGCATTAATCAGTAGACAGTCATGCATATAAAATCTAAACTCTTGTTATCAGAACAAGTCATTAAGCATGACAGACACTCAGAGTATGCAATGAAGCATAGTCAGTCCATTCCCAAGGCTCTAATCAGGATGAACCGCTCTGATACCATAATGTAACACCCTAACTTATAGCACGTCATGATCGTACCAAAAGTAAGGAGTTACAAACCTGTTTTCTTTTATTATCTATTTAATATTGAGCCTTTATGTCGGTATCGCATTTCAGTTTTTAAGAAAATTCCACAAAATTTTGTTTCTATGAATTAAAACCACATATCAAAGATTTTCAAATAATAATAATCACATAAATACTATTATTAGTAAGTTATATACAAATAAATTCAATATAAAGCTCGAATACAATACCTATCTGATAAGCCACTATTTTATGGTTTATCTTATGCTCAATTGAGTGGTTTATATCAATTCTTTACTCACTTATTCATATGATTTGCATGAGTTTGCATTCTCCTTCCTGATTTTGTGCTATGATTGAAAACATGCTTCTTTGGCCTTATATTTGCTAATATTAACTCCTCTTTATACCATTCAATGCCTTGATATGTGTGTTAAGTGTTTTCAAGGTTTATAGGGCAGGAATGGCTTAAAGGATGGAAAGGAAGCATGCAAAAGTGGAAGGAATACAAGAAGTTGAAGAAATTGCTAAACTGTTCAGCCTGACCACTTTGCACACAAACGGTCATAACTTGAGCTATAGAGGTCCAAATGAGACGGTTCCAGTTGCGTTGGAAAGCTAACATCCGATGCTTCGATATGATATTTAGTTCGCTATAGTGGACGTACAGAAAAATGATGCGCACGCATGAATCACGTGGACGCGTCATTTTGCAGAAAAACCATGCACTACAACAAATATGGCCTTTAGCAACGCCAAATTTTGTAACATCTTAAAACCGTTCTCGTAGATAGGTTTAGACAACGGTTTTTTATAGTGTTACTGTTGAATTCAATTTTTTATTATTTTATAGCAACAAATTAAAACCGTTCTCTTTGACTATTTTAAAGAACGGTTTTATAACCGTTACCATTATTTGTATTTAAGCAATGGGTTTTTATCGTTGTTTAAATAATTGTACAAAGAAAACGCATAAAAACCATTGCCAAAATGCTACACTTTAAAATCGTTCTATTAGATAGTCTTAGACAACAGTTTTTACAGTGTTACTATTGAAGTTCAATTTTTCATTATGCTATAGTAATGAAATAAAACCGTTCTCTTTGACTATTTTAAAGAACGATTTTATAACCATAACAACAATTGTTTATGAAACAACAATTTTCTAATATTATTTAAATAATTATACAAGTTAAACAATACCAATAAAAATATAAATACTCAATTTATAAAATACTCAAAAACTATTGTTATAAATATATAACAAATATTTTTTTGAAAAAATAAAATTGAAATAAATTTATAATAAATATTATATATTTTTGTTATAAATATATAACAAATATTATTTAAAAAAATAAAATTAAAATTAATTTATAATAAATATTATTGTAAAAAAAATTAAAATAATTTTAGAATAAATATTATATATTTATTGAAAAAATTTCTCTCTAAGATAATTAAGGACACTGATCTCTTAAAAAAAATATCAGAGCGTGCTCTTCCTCCCTCCACTATCTACGTAACCCTAACCCACACCAACTCAGGCCATCAGACTCAGAGCTGTAACAATCCAAGTTTTCAGAAAATTAAATAATGAGTTATTTACAATTTATTATAATTGTTGAGAATTTTATTTTAAAAAAATTATTTTACTGAGAATAATTAATTAGAGTTTCATGAAAATTAAAGTTTAAATTAATTAGAATTTTATTATAATATTTATTATAATTGAATGTTTCACATAATTTCAGTAATTAATAAATAAAAAAGAATTATATAATTTAAGTTAAATAACTTTTATTACGAATAATTTATGATTTAATTCAAGTTTCTTATTAATACTTTATTCTTTATTATGAATATTTTAGATTATATAATTTGATTTAAATAATTGATATTCTTGTAATTTAATACTTTATTTTTTATGAGTAAAAATTTAATTATATCGTCTTATAATTTTAAATGAGAATGCATAATTAAAAATTAATTAATAAATTGATATAACAAATTCCTTAACTCTAAATTCCCAATTTCATTTTACCCTAAATTCCCACCTTAAACAAAAGAAACCCTAATTTTTGCCCCGCTTCTCTTTCAACCTACGCACACACAGCAGAGGAAGAGAAGAGAGGTCATGTCACTGTCAGATCTGAAGTCGCCGAGGAGCCGAACGCCGTCGAAGCCACACCGTCGCATCCCCGTCGATGTGCCTCCGTCGAACCCGTCACACCGCTGCTGCCATGATGTCATTGCTATCGCGAGGGAGAAGAGATGCGTGAGGAAGGAAGCTCGTAGGGGAGAAAAAAGACGCCGCTTGTGCTGCCAACTCCGTCGCGTCTGATCTCCACTGTCGCCGTCGAAGGTCCGTCGCCGTGGCCGTGGAGAGGAGCCGCCGTTCATGCTTGTCGCTACCAAAAGAGGAGCCGCTGCCACCGTCGATTGTCACTGGAGAACACACCGTACCGCCGTGCCTCTGGTCGTCGAAATCACGGACCGGGGAGAAGGGGGCTACCTCTCCTGTTGCTGCTGCTTCGTTCTTTTATTGTAAGCTGTCTCTGTTTTGAATTCCATTGAATTCATTTCTGTTTTCGATTCCATTGAGTTTGAATTCTCCATTTTGATGTAACCATGGTCACTGTTGTTGGAGTTTAATTGATTTGGTTTCTGTTTTTATTTGAATTTTGATTTGGTATAATGCTATCTGTTTTGGTCACTGGTTCTCTGAGTTTAAATGATGGGTTCTCTCAGTGATAATATTCTGGGTGATTGAGTGATACAACTTTTATGTAAATTAAGATTTATGATACTCCCTGTAAACATAGAGATGGATTATCACACTTCACCACCCTAAAGATACTGTAAACATGGAGATGGATTATAACTGGTGACTATTTCCTTACGAGGAGTAGCATTCTAGAGTTAATGAGTTATTGCATGAGTTATAGAGTTCATGAGTACATGCGATCCATCTTTTTGATTTTGTGGCACTATGCTTTTGCTACATTTCAATCTCAGACTTAATTTGATACCCTGAACAAGCTGCTCTTACATTGTATTTTTATTGTTGCTATACTGTGCATTATTTATACTATTATTTTTGCTTTGTATATATCTAATATATGACCTATTTTCACATTAAGATCAGTGTATTAGTACTTCTATTGATTAGGCACATCTTATTAAAAGATGGAAATCTTTTTTTTTTTTATCTGCTTTTTGCAATTGGTGTGTAACATGGAAAGGAGATAAACTCTGCAGTAGTTGCAGACAAGTGCGGTACTGCTCTGAGAAACATCAGGTAGCCGAATTATTTAAATGTTTTATTTAGTCTTCTTTCCACAAATTTTATCCTAATAGTTATCTTTCTTTTCCTCGTTCCCTCTCTCTATTAGTAAACATTATAAGAATTAGTCTTAGTATTATATGTAATTTGCTAACTTTTTTGTTCACTGGAAAATCATTATGAAGGTGAAGGAGAACTTAGTATTATATTTAATTCTGCTTCCCTACTTCTACCTTGCTGCTTTTGCTTCACTGCCTTGGCTGATTGTGGGTTGTTATTTGTGGTAAGTGGTCTTTTTCTCTAATTTTCTTTTGTTTAGTTAGGGCGTGTTTGGCTGTTGGCCATTTTTGTTGGAGTTAAGAAGAAGAAAGGAAAGTGGTGTGTGAGTTTCTGCTTTTGTGTTTGTTTCAGTCCTTTGAATAGTGATTAGAGTTTAGATTATGAGATGAGACGTGATTAACTGATTATGGTGTTGCTATTAGGGAGTGGAATAAAGTATGGGAATGTAGGATTTGCTAATCTTTTACTGTTGCTTTTGTTCACTAAATTATTATTTGGAAATGCTTTTATGATTTTATTTTGATTTTAATATTGATTTATGATGAGCGGATAATTTATACGCTTTTTGGTATTATTTTTAGGTAGTTTTTAATATGTTTTAGTCACTTTTTATTATATTTTTATTAGTTTTTAAATAAAAATCACATTTCTGGACTTTACTATGAGTTTGTGTATTTTTTTGTAATTTCAGGTATTTTCTGGCTGAAATTGAGGGAGCTGAGCAAAAATCTGATTCAGGCTGAAAAAAAAGGACTGCTGATGCTGTTGGATTCTGACCTCTCTGCACTCGGAATGGATTTTTTGGAGCTACAGGAGTCCAATTGGCGCGCTCTCAATTGTGTTGGAAAGTAAACATCCAGGGCTTTCCAGCAATATATAATAGTCCATACTTTGCTCAAGGATAGACGACGTAAACTGGCGTTCAACGCCAGTTTCATGTTGCATTCTGGCGTTAAACGCCAGAAACAGGCTACAAGTTGGAGTTAAATGCCAGAAACAAGTTACAACCTGGCGTTTAACTCTAGAAACAGCCTAGGCACATGTAAAGCTCAAGTCTTAGTCCCAGCACATACCAAGTGGGCCCCAAAAGTGGATCTCTACACTATCTATCTTAGTTTACTCATTTTCTGTAAACCTAGGTTACTAGTTTAGTATTTAAACAACTTTTAGAGATTTATTTTGCACCTCATGACAATTTTAGATCTAAACTTTGTACTCTTTGACGGCATGAGTTTCTAAACTCCATTGTTGGGGGTAAGGAGCTCTGCTGTGTCTCGATGAATTAATGAAATTATTTTTGTTTTCTATTCAAACACGCTTGTTTCCATCTAAGATGTTCATTCGCACTTCAATACGATGGATGTGATGACCCATGACACTCATCACCATCCTCAACCTATGAACGCGTGCCTGACAACCACCTCTGTTCTACCTTCGATTTAATGAGTATCTCTTGGATTCCTTAATCAAAATCTTCGTGGTATAAGCTAGAATCCATTGGCAGCATTCTTGAGAATCCGGAAAGTCTAAACCTTATCTGTGGTATTCCGAGTAGGATTCAAGGATTGAATGACTGTGACGAGCTTCAAACTCACAAGGGTTGGGCGTAGTGACAAACGCAAAAGGATCAATGGATCCTATTCCAGCATGAGTGAGAATCGACAGATGATTGGCCGTGCAGTGGCAGCGTACCTGGACCATTTTCACTAAGAGGACGGATGGTAGCCATTGACAACGGTGATCCACCAACACACAACTTGCCATACGAGAAACCTTGCGTGCGTGAAGAAGAAGACAGGGGGAAAGAAGAGATTCAGAAGACAAAGCATCTCCAAAACTCCAACATATTCTCCATTACTGCATAACAAGTATTTAATTCATGCTCTTTTATTTTTTGCAATCCAAACTGATAATTATAATTGATATCCTGACTAAGAATTACAAGATAACCATAGATTGCTTCAAGCCAACAATCTCCGTGGGATTCGACCCTTACTCACGTAAGGTATTACTTGGACGACCCAGTGCACTTGCTGGTTAGTGGTACGAGTTGTGAAAAGTGTGATTTACAATTCGTGCACCAAGTTTTTGGCGCCGTTTCCGGGGATTGTTTGAGTTTGGACAACTGACGGTTTATTTTGTTGCTTAGATTAGGAAAAATTTTTCTTTTTGGTTTAGAGTCCTCTATTATTGTTTTTGGTTAAAATTTTAAAATCCTTATTTTATTTTTCTAAATTATTTTCCAAAATTTTCAAAACCAATAACTTAATGATTTAGTCCTCTGTTTGAGTTTAGTTTCATATTTTAAGTTTGGTGTCAATTGCATGATTTTCTTTTTCTTTCAATTTTTCGAATTATATGTTCTTAGTTCTTTCTTAATTCTCAAGTTGTTCTTGTTTATTTTCCTTGTTTGATCTTTAGTTTTTCTTGTTCTATGTCTTTTTCTTGTTTTTCTTGTGCTTTTTCAAAATATCAGTTTCCAAAGAAAATTTTATTTATTAAATACAATATTAAAACACGTTAAATTTTAGCTCGATTGGCTAGAGCGTTGTGCCTATGTTATTGGTAATTGACTATCTTCTTTTTAAAACTTTTCTAAAAATAAATTTTCTTTGATTAAATCTTGTGCCAAACTTTATGTTTGGTGTTTTCTTGTTAGCTTTTCTTTAGTTTTCGAAAATTTTATTGTGATTTTCTAAAAATTTTAAGTTTGGTGTTCTTTCTTCATGTTCTTGTTGTTCTTGTGAGTCTTCAAGGTGTTCTTGAGTTCTCCTTGTGTCTTGATCTTAAAATTTTTAAGTTTGGTATTTCTTGGTATTTTTCCTCCAAAATTTTCAAAAATAAGGAGCATTCGATTTAAAAATTTTAAGTCTTGTGTCTTTTTTTTAATTTTTCTCTTTCCTCATTGAATTCAAAAATATCTTTCTCCTTTATTTTAATTGATTTTTCGAATTTTCCTTTTAAAAATTCAGATTTTATTTTAAAATTTTTTATTTTATCTTATCTTAGTTTTAAAATTTCAAAATTCAAATCTTTTTCAAAAAAAAATTCATATCCTTTTCAAAATCTTATCTTATCTCATTTCAAATTTCAAATTTCAACTTCCAAAATTCAAAATTCAAATTTCAAAATTTGAATTTCAAAATTCAAATTTCAAAACTTTTTAATTTAAATTCCTTATCTTCTCTTACCTAGCTTATCTTATCTTTTCTAATCTCAAATCTTAAAATTAAATCTTTTTATACCTTTTCTTTTTTTTATTTATTTTATTTTTATTTTCTTACAAGTATCTTTTATTTTAAGACATATCTTTTTCAAAACTTCCTAACCAATTTCTTTCTCTTCATTTTTTTTCCAAAATCCTCACCCACATCCTTTTCAAATCTTTTTAATTAATTAATTTAGTTTTTATTTTTTTATTTCTTTTTCTTCAAATTTTCGAAATTGTAGTCCATTTTTCATTTATTTTATTTTATTTTAATTTTAATTTTCAAAAAAGAAAAAAAATAATAAAAATATATTCTATTTGCTATTCATATCAATTCCCTTTTCTCCATCATGGATCTAAGTGGAAATGAACAGTCTAGAAGGACTCTGGGGTCATATGCCAACCCCACTACTGCTTCATATGGGAGTAGTATCTGTATACCCTCCATTGAAGTCAGTAGCTTTGAGTTGAATCCTCAGCTCATTATCATGGTGCAGCAAAGTTGCCAGTATTCCAGTCTTCCACAGGAAGAACCTACAGAGTTTCTGGCACAGTTTTAACAGATTGCTGACACAGTACATGATAAGGAAGTAGATCAGGACGTCTACAGATTATTACTATTTCCATTTGCTGTAAAAGACCAAGCTAAGAGGTGGTTAAATAACCAACCTAAGGCTAGCATAAGGACATGGAAACAGCTGTCAGAAAAATTCCTGAATCAATACTTCCCTCCAAAACGGATGACACAGCTAAGGCTAGACATCCAAGGCTTTAAACAAGGAGATAATGAATCTCTTTATGATGCCTGGGAGAGATACAGAGAGATGCTAAGAAAATGCCCCTCTGAAATGTTTTCAGAATGGGTGCAGTTAGACATCTTCTATTATGAGCTTACAGAGAAAGCTCAGATGTCTTTGGACCACTCAGCTGGTGGATCTATACACATGAGAAAGACAATTGAAGAAGCTCAAGAGCTCATTGATACAGTTGCCAGAAATCAACATCTATAACTAAGTAGTGAGTCTTCCATAAAAGAAGAAGCCAAAGCAGTGTCTACTGAACTTGGTCCTCCAGAACAAGTTGCTGAAATCAATCAACAATTGTGCTTTCTAACAAAACAGCTAGCAGAATTCAAGGAGATGCTACAAGTCACTAAAAATGCTAATAAAAATATGGAGGCACAATTGAATCAGACAAAACAGCAGTTATCAAAGCAGATAACAGAAGAGTGCAGAGCAGTTCAATTAAGAAATGGGAAAACATTAAATACCTCACTTCAGAGCAGCAGAAAGCCAAGAAAAGAACAACTGACAGAGGATGAGCAAAATATTATTCAAAATCCCCTTAAGGACAGTAAGGGCCCAGAGAAGAACAACTCTGGCGTTCAAACGCCAGAAAAGGATGCAAGGTTGGCGTTAAACGCCCAACCCACGCGTAGTTATGGCGTTCAAACGCCAGGAACAGGCAAGGAGCTGGCATCAAACGCCCAATAGAAGCTCAGTTCTGGCGTTCAAACACCAGAAACAGGTAGGAAGTTGGCGTTCAACATCAATCAAGCTTCCAACCCTGGCATTCAAACGCCAGTGAGGGATCAGACACACACAAGTGCTGATAACAACCCCTCTAAAAAGGCTTCTCTAACCACTTCTGTAGGAAATAAACCTGCAGCAACCAAGGTTGAGGAATACAAAGCCAAGATGCCTTATCCTCAAAAACAATGCCAAGAGGAGTAGGATAAGGAATTTGCTCGCTTTGCAGACTATCTCAGGACTCTTGAAATAAAGATTCCATTTGCAGAGGCACTTGAGCAAATACCCTCTTATGCCAAGTTCATGAAAGATATCTTGGGTCATAAGAAGGATTGGAGAGAAACTGAAAGAGTTCTCCTTACTGACGAATGCAGTGCAGTCATTCTGAAAAGCTTCCCAGAAAAGCTTAAAGATCCCAGGAGCTTTATGATACCATGCATATTAGAGGGTAATTGCACCAAGACAGCTTTATGTGATCTTAGGGCAAGCATCAACCTAATCCCTGCATCCACTATCAGAAAGCTTGGCTTGACTGAAGAGGTCAAACCAACCCGGATCTGTCTTCAACTTACTGATGGCTCTATTAAATACCCATCAGGCATAATTGAGGACATGATTGTCAAGGTTGGGCCATTCGCCTTCCCTACTGACTTTGTAGTGCTGGAAATGAAGGAGCACAAAAGTACAACTCTCATTTTAGGAATACCATTCCTAGCAACTGGACGAACCCTCATTGACATCTAAAAAGGGGAGATAACCCTGAGAGTCAATGGGGATGAGTTTAAGTTGAATGTTGTCAAAGCTATGCAACATCCAGACACATCAGACGATTGCCTGAGCATTGATATTATTGACTCCCTGGTGGAAGAGGTCAATATGACTGAGAGTCTTGAATCAGAGCTAGAGGACATTTTTAAAGATGTTCAGCCTGATCTGGAGGATTCAGAGGAATTGAAAGAGCCTCTGAAACTTCCTCAGGAAGAGAAAAAACCTCATAAACCCGAGCTCAAACTATTACTACCATCCCTGAAATATGCATTTCTGGGAGAAGGTGACACTTTTTCGGTGATCATAAGCTCTGCTTTAACTCACCTGGAAGAGGAAGCGCTACTTCAAGTGCTAAGGACACACAAGACAGCTCTTGGGTGGTCCATAAGTGACCTTAAGGGCATCAGTCCAGCAAGATGCATGCACAAGATCCTATTGGAGGATGATGCTAAGCCAGTGGTTCAACCACAGAGGCGGCTAAATCCAGCCATGAAGGAAGTAGTGCAGAAAGAGGTCACCAAGTTACTGGAGGCTGGGATTATTTATCCTATTTTTGATAGCCCCTGGGTGAGCCCCGTCCAAGTTGTCCCCAAAAAGGGAGGCATGACAGTGGTTCATAATGAAAAAAATGAACTGGTTCCTACAAGAACAGTTACAGGATGGCGCATGTGTATTGACTATAGAAGGCTCAATACAACCCCCAGAAAGGATCATTTTCCTTTACTATTCATAGACCAGATGCTAGAAAGACTAGAATTATTTTTCCCTGGGCTCTTACTGTCCTCAGGTGAATCTTTGGTGGGTTGCTCATTTGTTGACTTTTTGCTGCCTTGAGGTGAGATATTTAATGTCTTCCCACTTCTTAATTGAACTGCTTGGCATTCTTCTGTTATTTGCCTTGACAGCTGCTGCTTTGTTTGCTTAAACTGTTCTTCCATATGTATATTAGCCATCCTTGTCTCTTGTAGTCTATCTTTGAATTGGGCTAACTGCCTTGTTAGGAAGTCCAATTGCTGATTGAATTCAGCAGCTTGTTCTACAGGACTGAGTTCAGCAGTTGCTGTTTTAACCTCTTCTTTCATGGAAGGGTCACTGCTTAGATACAGATGCTGATTCCTGGCAACTGTATCAATGAGCTCTTGAGCCTCTTCAATTGTCTTTCTCATGTGGATAGATCCACCAGCTGAGTAATCTAGAGACATCTGAGCTCCTTCTGCAAGCCCATAGTAGAAGATGTCTAACTGAACCCACTCTGAGAACATTTCAGAGGGGCATTTTTGTAGCATCTCTCTGTATCTCTCCCAGGCATCATAAAGAGATTCATTATCTCCTTGCTTGAAGCCTTGGATGTCCAGCCTTAGCTGTGTCATCCTTTTTGGAGGGAAATATTGATTCAGGAATTTTTCTGTCAGCTGTTTCCATGTCTTTATGCTGGCCTTAGGTTGGTTATTTAACCACCTCTTAGCTTGATCTTTTACAGCAAATGGAAACAGTAATAGTCTGTAGACATCCTGATCTATTTCCTTATCATGTACTGTGTCAGTAATTTGTAAAAATTGTGCCAAAAACTCTGTAGGTTCTTCCTGTGGAAGACCGAAATACTGGCAGCTTTGCTGCACCATGATAATGAGCTGAGGATTCAACTCAAAGCTACTGACTCCAATGGAGGGTATGCAGATACTACTCCCATATGAAGCAGTAGAGGGGTTAGAATATGACCCCAGAGTCCTCCTGGACTGTTCATTTCCGCTTAGGTCCATGATGGAGAAAGGGAGATGATGTAAAATAGAAAAAATATTTTTATTTATTTATTTATTAATTTATTTCGAAAATAAAATAAATCAAAATAAAATAAATAAAAATGAGTAAAAGATTTTCGAAAAAGTGAGGAGAGAGAAAGTGGTTAGGAGATTTTGAAAAAGATATGATGATTTTTGAAAAAGGTTTTAAATTTTGAAATAAAAATCTGAATTTTTAAAGAAGAGAGAAAAACAATAAGATAACACAGGATTTAAAATTTTTAGATCTGAGGTTCCTTATTTTCGAAAATTTTGGGGGGGAAAAACACCAAGGAACACCAAACTTAAAAATTTTAAGATCAAGACACAAGGAAAACTTAAGAACACTTTGAAGATTCACAAGAACACGAGAACACAAAGGAAGAACACGAAACTTAAAATTTTTAGAAAACCAAAATAAATTTTCGAAAAACACAGAAAAATCAACAAGAAAACACCAAACTTAAAGTTTGACACAGGATTTAATAGACAAATTATTTTTTTGAAAAAGATTTTAAAAAGAAAATAAGGATTCTAAGATTCTAACACAACAATAAAAAGAGACTCTAAACAAAAAAGAGAAATTTTTCCTAATCTAAGCAACAAAATAAACCGTTAGTTGTCCAAACTCGAACAATCCCCGGCAACGGCGCCAAAAAGTTGGTGCACAATTTGTGAATCACACTTTTCACAACTCGTACCACTGACCAGCAAGTGCACTGGGTCGTCCAAGTAATACCTCACGTGAGTAAGGGTCGAATCCCACGGAGATTGTTGGTTTGAAGCAATCTATGGTTATCTTGTAAATCTTAGTCAGGAAGTCAATTATGTTTATCAGTTGAATTGCGAATAAACAAGAGAGCATGCATTAAAGGTTACTTGTTATGCAGTAATGGAGAATATGTTGGAGTTTTGGAGATGCTTTGTCTTCTGAATCCCTGCTTTCCTCTGTCTTCTAATTCACGCACGCACGTCCTCCTATGGCAAGCTGTATGTAGGGGTTCACCGTCGTCAATGGATACATCCCATCCTCTCAGTGAAGAATATGCTCACATGCTCTGTCACAGCACGGCTAATCATCTGTCGGTTCTCGATCATACTGGAATAGGATTTTTCGTCCTTTTGCGTCTGTCACTAACGCCCAGCACTCGCGAGTTTGAAGCTCGTCACAGTCATACGATCATTGAATCCTACTTGGAATACCACAGACAAGGTTTAGACTTTCCGGATTCTCATGAATGCCGCCATCAATTCTAGCTTATACCACGAAGATTCTAATTAAGAGATCTAAGAGATACTCATTCAATCGTATATAGAACGGAGGTGGTTGTCAGGCACACGTTCATGGTTTGAGGAAGGTGATGAGTGTCACAGATCATCACCTCCATCACAGTTAAGCGCGAATGAACATCTTAGATAGGAACAAGCGTGTTTGAATGGAAAACAGAAATACTTGCATTAATTCATCGAGACACAGCAGAGCTCCTCACCCCCAACAATGGAGTTTAGAGACTCATGCCGTCAAAGAATACAAAGTTCAGATCTAAAATGTCATGAGATACAAAATAAGTCTCTAAAAGTTGTTTAAATACTAAACTAGTAGCCTAGGTTTACAGAAAATGAGTAACTGTAACAGATGGTGCAGAGATCCACTTCTGGGGCCCACTTGGTATGTGCTGGGGCTGAGACTTAAGCAATTCACGTGCCTAAGGCTGTTTTGGGCATTCAACGCCAGGTTTGGATCCATTTCTGGCGTTGAACTCCAACTTTTGATCCTTTTCTGGCGCTGGACGCCAGAATTGGGCAGAGAACTGGCGTTGAACGCCAGTTTACATCATCTATCCTCGTTCAAAGTATGGACTATTATATATTGATGGAAAGCCCTGGATGTATACTTTCCAACGCAATTGGAATCGCGCCATTTCGAGTTCTGTAGCTCCAGAAAATCCACTTTGAGTGCAGGGAGGTCAGAATCCAACAGCATCAGCAGTCCTTTTTCAGCCTAAATCAGATTTTTGCTCAGCTCCCTCAATTTCAGCCAGAAAAATACCTGAAATCACAGAAAAACACACAACTCATAGTAAAGTCCAGAAATATGAATTTTTCCTAAAAACTAATAGAATTAAACTAAAAACTAACTAAAACATCCTAAAAACTATATGAAATTAACCCCAAAAAGCGTATAAAATATCCACTCATTAGTGTCCTCCAAAAATATATAAAAGGAAGCCACGGTTAAATAAGCATAAGGAATGATATTTAATGGTTTATATAGGAAAGGTTCTCTTGTTGCCAATTTGATAATGCTTGTTCTGTTGTGATTATTAGGTAGTCAGAGAACTATTCAATGAAGGGGATAAGACAAAGAAAGGCAAGCTAGCATAAGGACAAAAATAGATCACATGGCTTGAAGAGAGAATCTGTACAACCCTGGAGAAATGCTTTGATGACCGAGGAGATGCACTTCATGAAGAGGTAAAACTTTGTCCTCATTCAACTTTGCAAGCACTCCCTTGATTTTGCAAGTTGTCCAAATGAATCATAGCCATCCATCCCTCATTAAAGTAACCATAAAACAACTTCCCTTCAGCCATGCACATGAACGAAAACATTACACACACCTTGCATTCCAACCATTCAGACTTTGTATTCATCATCTCCAAAACCCTAAGACCTTGGTTCATCATCATCTACCATATTACCTTAGCCTCAAAACACTTCTCCACCAAGAGCACACAAACATATCCAACCTTCTCCACACACCTGTAACCTTAACAATATCAACCAACCAAAGGAGCATGGCTTCTTCTTCAAGGACCAAACGAAGAAGAGGAAAGGAACCCATGATTGAGGAAAGTGAGCTTGAATATGATCGATGAAAGTTCAAATCATGGTACCATCAAATGCAAATAGAATGGATGAATGGTAAACATGTATATCCGGAAGTCCCACTTTTATTACCAGATGAAGGATGCCAGGAAATGAAAGCCAAGATTAAAAAGAGGAGATGGGAAGAGCTCATTTCACCAATCACCAGGATTAATACAAACATTATAAGGGAATTCTATGCTAATACCCCAAGGCTTAACGTGAATGAAGCCCCAACTTACAAGAGTTATGTACGGGGAATGGAAGTGGATTTCAGTTCAAAGGCTATCACAAAAGTCTTAGGACTAAAAACAGTTCATTTTAATGAGCCAGGGTACCACCAAAGAATAAATGAAGATCCTGATTATGATGAAATAGCTAGTGAAATCTGTGGTGAACACAGAGTGGGTAGGAGATGCTGACAACAAGCACAAATACTTGAGAAGAGGAGATCTCACCCCTAAAGCAAAAGGGTGGTATGAGCTGATAAAGAGATCGATCTTAGGCACAGTGAACACTTCAGAGGTCACAAAAGAAAGAGCTATCATGTTATACTGTATAATAAGAGGAGGAGAAGTAAAGGTTCATGAGCTCATTACGAGTAATATTCAAAGGATTACAGAGAAGAGCTCATCTAGAGCTTGGCTATACTACCCGAGTACCATTATGCGGCTATGCAGGAAAGCCAAAGTGCCAATGGAGGATGCAAACCCAATATGGTTGAATCCATGCCTACCTGTAACGTTTGAGAGGATGATGATTGTCACAGAGGCACAACAAGGTCGCAGGCCACAAAGTGGGAGAAGAAGAGAAGAACCACAAGGAGAATAAGAAGAACCATAAAGAGAACAAGAAGAACAACAAGAAGAACAGCAACAATATCAACCACAAAACAACATGGACATAGTTCAGATGCAGGAGGCAATTGAGAGGTTGTCACAACAATACATGGGGATCCAAAAGAAGCAGGAAGAATTTCATTCACAATACATGAGGTTTCAACAAAGACAAGAGGAGCTTCAGTTGAGGATGATGAGTCAACAAAGGGATTATGAGTCAAGATCCTTAGTGATGCAACAGGAACAAGCTTTCCAATTTCATGAATCATTTGACCAGTTGACCAAACTGCAAGCTGAGCATATGAGAGATTTCAAGGAATTTACAACCCTTCAAGAAGCAAGGTTTGGAGTTCAAGCTGACTATAACTAAATAGCTAAGTAAAGTTGAGCTACATTGGGGAACATCTACACAATATGGATCCAGCATTTCCAACTTATGATGAATATTTCAAGGGGAGGAGTGAAAGAGAAGTAGACAAAGCACTGTTCCTTGAAGACAGAGTAAAAGAGACAATGAAGAAAGCTGGATTCTGGCAAAAGTTAAAAGGCAAAAACAAGGAGAAACCAGTGAACAAGCAAGTGAGAAGAAAAAGAAATGAAAGGTGGAATTGCTCTTTGCTTATCACATTTAATAAAGAAAGAGCATGCTTGTTTAGTTGATATGTTTTTATTTTAATAAGTTTTTACATCCTGTCTATTTAACTTTGTAATAAGTAGGCTAGCCTTAGTGTGTTCTTGTGTTTTTTTTCACCTCCACTCAACTAAATGCATGCTTTGTCTCCTATTTTCTTCAATTCAATAAAAGAGAAATGCTTGAACTAGGAAGTAAATATCCAATGTTGCATAAGTTAGAATGGAAGTCAGTGGTGGTATTTGTTGATTTAATGCATGGTTCATAAAATAAATGCTGCATAATGATATATTCCTTGGAGTGTGACCTGGTTTGTTGTTATGAAGGCTTATACCATTTAAAATCCCTTGAGAATGAAATAAAATAGAAAGAAAAAGAAAGAGAAAAAGCCAAAAGTGGCACAGAAAATAAATAATAAGGCTAGGCACCAATAGCTTGGACCCTAGGACACATGCCTGTGGTGTTTTTGTGCTAGGATATGCTTGGACAAGTAAGTTCTAAGGAGTATTTCAAAACTTGGCCACTTAGATCAACTGATTTGGGATGGCCAACCGAAAGTCCACAATAAAAAGCAACCTAGCTACAAAACACTTAGTTATCCAAAGAGATGCTGGGCATCAATGATCCTAGGAAGAAAAGGGTGAGCCATGTGTCTGTGGTGAAGGAATACTGAGCAAAATAAAGCCAAAGGCTGCTTCAACATCCGCCACCAAGCCTTCAAAGAACAATAAGCTCTCTGAGCAAAACAAGGAAGGAAAAGTTAGCAAGGGAACAAGCTAAAGTAAAGCCTTATAGCAGCAAACTTAGTAAACCTTTGCGGAGACATCTCTTATGTAACAGCAAGCAATAAATGAACTACCATTATCTGCATATAAACCCCATGGACTAAATTCAACTATATGCTCAATAAGGATATGCACACTTCTCTACTTCATGTCATTCTCTCTTATGTTTGATGCTTGCTTGGGGACAAGCAAGATTTAAGTTTGGTGTTGTGATGCCAAGGCATCTTAGCCTAGTTTTACTAGTCTTTTGTCTTTATTTTTAATAAGTTTTATACACTTTCTTGAGTTGCAAGTAAGCCATTTGGGTAGAAATTCATATGTATTTAGATTCAATCAACCATGAGTAAATTGATGCATTTTCATGAGGTTTTGTGCTATAATTTTTTATATGACAAGGATGATAATAAGTCTCATGATTTTAGCATAGCTTTGATGCATTTGTTGATTGATGACAGGTGACCAAAAGGCTTGGAGGAAAGTTGATGAAAAGGGATAGCAGAAGGCTTCAAAACTAACCCTGGTGGAAGCCAACATTTGCATCCAAGTTTGCCTCAAACTTGGAGGCAAATGTTGGAGTAATTTGTAGCCCTGGAGGAGGCCACGTTTGCGTCCAAGTTTGCCTCAAACTTGGAGGCAAACGTTGGCATATAACACGTCCCAGGGGAGGCCACGTTTGCGTCCAAGTTTGCCTCAAACTTGGAGGCAAACGTTGGCATAAGCACATGTCCCAGGGTTGGCCACGTTTGCGACCAAGTTTGCCTCAAACTTGGAGGCAAACGTTGGCATAGCTTATGCACCAGGGGAGGCCAAAGTTTGCGACCAAGTTTGCCGCAAACTTGGAGGCAAACATTGGCACCAAATGTGATCTTGGAAGGAGCACATTTGAGTTCAATTTTGACCCCAAACTTGAACTCAAACGTGAATGACAGACAAAAACCTTTTTGCATAATTTCAGCAAACCAACGTTTGAGTTGAAGTTTGCCTCAAACTTCAACTCAAACTTAAAGGCTCAGAGTCCAAATTGCAAAAGGATTTTCTTCTCAAGTCCAAGAGCAACCAACTAAGGCTATCTTCAATCCAAGTCCATCAAGGCCAAGGCCCAAATTCAAGGCTCCAAGACCATTAGAAGAAAGTGTATAAATAGAAGTTAGTTTGATTTAGGAGGGACGTCAAATTTTAGTTTTGAATTTACACCTCTTGGAGGATTTTACTTACTGTAACTTGGATCCTGGAGGAGAATTCAACTCTCTTCCTCTTCAGTTTCTTGTTTTCTTTACTACAATTCTTGCTTGAGTCTTGGGTGTTGAGAATTGATGAAATTCTGTCTCAATCTCACCTTGAGATCTCTTTTTGTTTCTTTCACTCCACCATTGGAGAATTGAGATTTAAATTCAAGTTTTCTTACTGTTTTGATCTTTAATTTGTTGCAATTGCTTTCTGAATTGGATCAAGGAAGGTAATGAGATCTAGACTTGATTTTCTAGTCTATTGACCCCTGAGATCTGAAATTTCCTTTTAATTCTTCTGTTGAATGCTTCTTCAAGCCAATTTACATTTTCTGTTTGAGATCTGCTTCAATTCAATTCATCCTCTACTTTCCTGCTTGTTACAATTTACTTTTCTCTGTTTAATTTCTGCAATCCCAATTCCCAATTCCTTTTATAATTCAAGCAATTTACATTTCTTGCACTTTAAGATTCAGTCAATTACATTTCTTGAAATCTAAGTTTCTACAATTTATATTTCTTGCACTTTAAGATTCAGCCTCTTTAATTTCTCTGCACTTTAAGATTCAGCCTCTTTAATTTCTCTGCACTTTAAATTCTTGTCAATTATCCCTCTCCCTTTAAATTTCATGCAATTTAGCTTCTTTTGGATACAAATCACTCAACTCAACTCTTGTTCGCTTGACTAAATCAACCACTAAACTAAAATTGCTCAATCCTTCAATCCCTGTGGGATCGACCTCACTCATGTTAGTTATTATTACTTGATGCGACCCGGTACACTTGCCGGTGAATTTTGTGTTGGATCGTTTTCCACACATCAGATATATTTTAATAAATAATTTATTGGATCTATTAATTGGTGGGGGCGGCAGGGCGGGGATTGAAAAAGAGTGTTCGGTGAGCATAATGATGAAAATCATTGTATGTGAAGACATGGTTTTTTGTTATTTTCATTAATAAGAACGATTAATTTACTTGAATTGATTAATTTGAGCTAGGCTTTCAATAAAATCAAGACTCAAGTTAAATAGCAAAACCCGAACAAGAAAATCAAGACTCAAGTGTTAAATAGTTAGTTTTCTTATAGCAGTTGTGAGAGTCTGTGACTTTTACTTGGTGCACTAGGCTGTAAATAACTCTCTCTCTCTATGTAATTGAGGTGTAATTGCTATCATTTTTCTAAATAATAGTTCAGTTTACTTTCACTGTAAGCTATCTATTTTTTTAGCTTCTGCATCTTTTCTATTTAGTCCTAGTTCGTTCTTTCTTCTTTCTTTTTTGAGAAAGTTTCTAGTTCATTCTTTGGGGTAGTTTCTAGTTCATTCTGCATCTTTTCTAGTTGTTTTAGTCTCTTTGAATATATTATGGTAATTTTAATTAGTCTCTTTATATAGAGACAACAATGAAGAAAACATGAGGACCTACAGAATTCTTGAAAATTCATGCAGGACAGTTGGAAGATAGAGAAGAAATTACTCTAGATATTGAAGGAGAGGCAGTTGGTCCTATTGATGAAGCTGTAAACAACTTGAGCAAATTGGGCACAGTGGCAAGGAATTCAGATGTTTGTCCATTAATTTTCACAAACTGGAAGGGGATTAAAGATAAAGAAGCTATTTGGGAATATGTTCAATTGAGAATATTAGTCTTGTTTCTTTTAGAAACATAAGGAAATGTACACATATTTTATTCTTACTAGCAAATAATGTGATTGTGGATCTGACAACAATTTTTATAAGTCAAATTTGATGGAAAATGTGCAATTATTTTTCTTTAGTGAATTTATTCAAATAGTTTAGATTATTTATTGACACTAAATAATTAAAAAAAATTGAAATTAAAACTGTTGCCAAAAAATGATACAAACGGTAACGTTTTAAAACCGTTGTCTTAAATGATTATAAAATGGCAATGATATTAAAACTGTAGCTACAAAATGACACCAACGGTAATGCTTTAAAACTGTTGGCTTTGTGAATAATAAAACTACAACAGTTTAAAACCGTTGCATATTCAGTTATGGTTTTAAACCGTTGGATTATGAAAGAGAATGGTTTAAAACCGTTGCTTATCGAGTAACAGTTCAAAACTGTTGTTTAAATTTTTCTTTCAAAACCGTTGTCTATGCCAGTAATTTTGGTAACAGTATTTTGGTTACCGTTGCCTTAGGTAAAAAAATGTTGCCTTTGACCATTGGTAACGGCCGCATATACCACAGGTCAAAAATCATTGCCAAAGCGTTGCCTAAAGTTTTAGGAACGGTTTTTCAGTCTACGGCAATGGTTTTTTACCATTGCAAAAACCCTTATTTGTTGTAGTGCGCCAGTGATGAGCGGATAATTTATACGCTTTTTGGCATTGTTTTTACATAGTTTCAGTATAATTTAGTTAGTTTTTAGTATATTTTTATTAGTTTTTAAATAAAAATCACATTTCTGGACTTTACTATGAGTTTGTGTGTCTTTCTGTGATTTCAAGTAATTTCTGGCTGAAATTGAGTGACCTGAGCAAAAATCTGATTCAGGCTGAAAAAGGACTGCAGATGTAGTTGGATTCTGACCTCTCTGCACTCAAAGTAGATTTTCTGGAGCTACAGAACCTCAAATGGCGTGCTCTCAATTGCGTTGGAAAGTAGACATCCAGGGCTTTCCAGCAATATATAATAGTTTATACTTTGCCCGAGTTTAGATGACACAAACCGGCGTTCAACGCCAGTTCCATGCTGCATTCTGGAGTTAAACGCCAGAAACAGGTTGCAAAGTGGAGTTAAACGCCAGAAACAGGTTACAAACTGGCGTTCAACTCCAAGAGAAGCCTCTACACGTGTAAAGCTCAATGATCAGCCCAAACACACACCAAGTGGGCCCCCAAAGTGGATTTCTGCATTATTTACTCATTTCTGTAAACCCTAGTAACTAGTTAAGCATAAATAGGACTTTTTACTATTGTATTTACATCTTTAGTTTCATCTTTAGATCACGTTTAAGGGCTGGCTATTCCTTCATGCCTGAACCTTCATCACTTATGTATTTTCAACGGTAGAGTTTCTACACCCCAAAGATTAAGGTGTGGAGCTCTGGTGTTCCTCATGAATTAATACAAAGTACTATTGTTTTTCTATTCAATTCAACTTATTCCTTCTCTAAGATATTCATTCGCACCCAAGAACATGATGAATGTGATGATTATGTGACGCTCATCACCATTCTCACCTATGAACGCGTGCCTGACAACCACTTTTGTTCTACATGCAAACAAGCTGGAATGAGTATCTCTTAGATATCTAATACAGGGGACTGAGTCCGAGTTATTAGAATCTTCGTGGTATAAGTTAGAACCCATGGATGGCCATTCTTAAGATCCGGAAAGTCTAAACCTTGTCTGTGGTATTCCGAGTAGGATCTGGGAAGGGATGGCTGTGATGAGCTTCAAACTCGCGAGTGTTGGGCGTAGTGACAGACGCAAAAGGATAGTAAATCCTATTCCAGTATGATCGAGAACCGACAGATGATTAGCCATGCAATGACAGCGCATTGGACCATTTTCACAGAGAGGATGGGATGTAGCCATTGACAACGGTGATGTGCTACATAAAGCTTGCCATGGAAAGGAGTAGGAATGATTGGATGAAGACAGCAGGAAAGCAGAGGTTCAGAGGAACGAAAGCATCTCTATACGCTTATCTGAAATTCTCACCAATGAATTACATAAGTATTTCTATCCTAGTTTATATTTTAATTATCTTTTTTTAATTATTAAAACTCTTTAATCATTTGAATCCGCCTGACTGAGATTTACAAGGTGACCATAGCTTGCTTCAAGCTGACAATCTCCGTGGGATCGACCCTTACTCACGTAAGGTTTATTACTTGGACGACCCAGTGCACTTTTTGGTTAGTTGTGCGAAGTTGTGACAAAGAATTAAGATTATGAACGTGCGTATAAAGTTTTCAGCGCCGTTACCAAGGAATGGAACCGACACGATTTCTGCGCACCAAGTTTTTGGCGCCGTTGCCAGGGATTGTTCGAGTTTGGACAACTGACGGTTCATCTTGTTGCTCAGATTAGGTAACTTTATTTTAATTTTAACCTTTTTGTTTTTCTTATTCTTATTTTCGAAAAAATAAAAAAAATATAAAAAAATTAGATATTTTCAAAAATATATTTTTTTATTTAAATTTTTTTTGAATGAATTCTGGTGTTTCATGGAGCACGTTGAAGCCTGGCTGGCTGTAAAGCCATGTCTAATTCATTTGGACCGAGGCTTCCATTTATCAGCATATGAAGTTGGATGAAGTATCAGCTATTGTATGTCTGATTTGTATCTGCTGAAGCTTGGCTGGCCATTGGCCATGTCTAGTGTTTTGGACCGGAGCTTTCACTAAAAGCTTGGCTGGCTAGTAAGCCATGTCTAATTCCTGGACTGGAGCTATAGACTAACATTGCAAGATTCCTGGAATTCCTATTAAAAATTTTGAAATCCTTATTTTTCTTTTTCAAAATAATTTTCAAAAAATTACAAAAAATTAATAAAATCATAAAAACCAAAAATAATTTTGTGTTTCTTGTTTGAGTCTTGAGTCAAATTTTAAAGTTTGGTGTCAATTGCATGCTTTTAAAATTTGTGCATTTTTCGAAAACTCATGCATGTGTTCTTCATGATCTTCAAGTAGTTCTTGACAAGTCTTCTTGTTTGATCTTCATATTTTTTTGTTTTGTGTCTTTTGTTGTTTTTCATATGCATTTTTGCATTCATAGTGTCTAAACATGAAAAATCTCTAAGTTTGGTGTCTTGCTTGTTTTTCTTTTCTTAAAAATTTTCAAAAATAAGTTCTTGGTGTTCATCTTGACATTCAAAGTGTTCTTGGTGTTCATCTTGACAATCATAGTGTTCTTGCATGCATCATTTGTTTTGATCCAAAATCTTCATGCATTGTGTCTTTTTTGTGTTTTTCTCTCTCATCATTGAAAATTCAAAAATCAAAAAAATATCTTTCCCTTATTTCACTCATAATTTTTGAAAATTTGATTTGATTTAGTCAAAAGTTTTAAAAATTTAGTTGCTTCTTATGAGTCAAATCAAATTTTCAATTTAAAAATTCTATCTTTTTCAAATCTTTTTCAAAAATCAAATCTTTTTCATTTTTCTTTTATGATTTTTGAAAATTTCAAAAATTATTTTCAAAATCTTTTTCTTATTTTTATTTCATATTTTCGAAATTAATGCTAACAATTAATGTGATTGATTCAAAAATGTTAAGTTTGTTACTTGCCTAGTAAGAAAGGTTCAATCTTTAAATTGTAAATCATATCTTTTTGGTTCTTATTAGTCAAGTAATCAACTTTAATTTTCAAAATCAAATCTTTTTAAATTTCTTTTTTCAAATCTTTTTCAAATTAAGTTTCAATCATATCTTTTTCAAAATTAATTTCAAAATCTTTTCTAACTTCTTTTTTAACTTCTTATCTTTTCAAAATTAATTTTCAAATTCTTTTTTTTTTTTTGTAATCCTATCTTTTTGTTTTAATCATATCTTTTTCAAAACTACCTAACTAACTCTCTCTCTCTCTCTAATTTTCGAAAATCCCTTCCTCTTTTTCAAAAATTTCTTTTTAATTAATTAATTATTTTAAATTTAATTTAATTTCATTTTTCTCTTTAATTTTTGAATTTTAATTCTAATTTTAATTAAAAACAAAAATATTTTTCTTATCTTTTTATTTAATTTTCGAAATTCTCTCCCCTCATCTCTTTCTAATTATTTTATTTATTTACTAACAATTCTCTTCATCTAAAAATTCGAACCCTCTCTTCCTCCTGGTGTTCGAATTTCTCTTCTTCTACTCACATAAAGGAATCTCTATACTGTGACATAGAGGATTCCATATTTTCTTTGTTATTTCCTTTTTTGTCATATGAGCAGGAACAAGGATAAGAACATTTTTGTTGAAGCTGATCCAAAATCTAAAAGGACTCTGAAGAGGAAGCTAAGAGAAGCTAAAACACAACACTCTGAAGAGGACTTTACTGAAATTTTCGAAAAAGAAGGAGACATGGCCCAAAATAATAATAATGCAAGGAAGATGCTTGGTGATTTTACTGCACCTAATTCCAATTTACATGGAAGAAGCATCTCAATCCCTGCCATTGGAGCAAACAACTTTGAGCTTAAACCTCAATTAATTTCTCTGATGCAACAGAACTGCAAGTTTTATGGACTTCCATCTGAAGATCCTTTTCAATTCTTAACTGAATTCTTGCAGATCTGTGATACTGTCAAGACCAATGGGGTTGATCCCGAGGTCTACAGGCTCATGCTTTTCCCATTCGCTATAAGAGACAGAGCTAGAATATGGTTGGACTCTCAACCTAAAGCTAGCCTGAACTCTTGGGAAAAGCTGGTCACGACTTTCTTAGCCAAGTTCTTTCCTCCTCAAAAGCTTAGTAAGCTTAGAGTGGATGTTCAGACCTTCAAACAAAAAGAAGGTGAATCCCTCTATGAAGCTTGGGAGAGATACAAGGAACTGACCAAAAAGTGTCCTTCTGACATGCTTTCAGAATGGACCATCCTGGATATATTCTATGATGGTCTGTCTGAATTATCTAAAATGTCATTGGACCATTCTGCAGGTGGATCTATTCACCTAAAGAAAACGCCTGCAGAAGCTCAAGAACTCATTGATATGGTTGCAAATAACCAGTTCATGTACAGTTCTGAAAGGAATCCTGTGAGTAATGGGACGCCTATGAAGAAGGGAGTTCTTGAAATTGATACTCTGAATGCCATATTGGCTCAGAATAAAATATTGACTCAGCAAGTCAATATGATTTCTCAGGGTCTGAATGGATTAAAGGAATCATCCAACAGTACTCAAAAGGCATCTTCTGAAGAAGAAGCTTATGATCCTGAGAACCCTGCAGTAGCAGAGGTGAATTACATGGGTGAACCCTATGGAAACACCTATAATCCTTCATGGAGAAATTATCTAAATCTCTCATGGAAGGATCAACAAAAGCCTCAACAAGGCTTTAATAATGGTGGAAGGAACAGGTTTAGTAATAACAAGCCTTTTCCATCATCCACTCAGCAAAAGACAGAGAGTTCTGAGCAGAATCCATCTAGCTTAGCAAATATAGTCTCTGATCTATCTAAGGCCACTTTAAGTTTCATGAATGAAACAAGGTCCTCCATTAGAAATTTGGAGGCACAAGTGGGCCAGGTGAGTAAAAGAGTCACTGAAACTCTTCCTAGTACTCTTCCAAGCAATACAGAAGAAAATCCAAAGAGAGCGTGCAAAGCCATTGATTTAATCATCATGGCCGAACCTACAAGGGAGGAGGAGGACGTGAATGTTAGTAAGGAAGACCTCCTGGGACGTCCAGTGATCAATAAAGAGTTTTTCTATGAGGAACCAAAGGAATCCGAGGCTCATCTAGAGACCATAGAGATTCCATTGAACCTCCTTCTGCCCTTCATAAGCTCCGATGAGTATTCTTCCTCTGAAAAGGATGAAGACATTACTGAAGAGCAAGTTGCCAAGTACCTTGGTGCAATCATGAAGTTGAATGCCAAATTATTTGGTAATGAAACTTGGGAAGAAGAACCCCCCTTGCTCACCAATGAACTAAGTGATCTGGATCAACTGAAATTGCCTCAGAAGAAACAGGATCCTGGAAAGTTCTTAATACCTTGTACCATAGGCACCTTGACCTTTGAGAAGGCTCTATGTGACCTTGGGTCAGGAATAAACCTCATGCCACTCTCTGTAATGGAGAAACTGGGAATCTTTGAGGTGCAAGCTGCCAGAATCTCATTAGAGATGGCAGACAACTCAAGAAAACAGGCTTATGGACAAGTAGAGGACTTGTTAATAAAGGTTAAAGGCCTTTACATCCCTGCTGATTTCATAATCCTAGACACTGGGAAGGAAGAGGATGAATCCATCATCCTTGGAAGACCCTTCCTAGCCACAGCAAGAGCTGTGATTGATGTGGACAGAGAAGAGTTAGTCCTTCAACTGAATGAGGACAACCTTGTGTTTCAAACTCAAGGATCTCCTTCTGTAACCATGGAGAGGAAGCATGAAAAGCTTCTCTCACTGCAGAGTCAACAAAAGCCCCCACAGTCAAACTCTAAGTTTGGTGTTGGAAGGCCACAACCAAACTCTAAGTTTGGTGTTGAACCCCCACATTCAAACTCTAAGTTTGGTGTTGGGAGGTCCCAACAATGCTCTGAACATCTGTGAGGCTCCATGAGAGCTCACTATCAAGCTATTGACATTAAAGAAGCGCTTATTGGGAGGCAACCCAATGTTATTTAATCATATCTATTTTATTTTCTTTTTGTTATTTCATGTTTTATTAGGTTGATGATCATGTGAAGTCATAAAAACTATTGAAAAAATCAAAAAACATAATGAAAAATAGCATTGAAAATAGCACACCCTGGAGGAAAGCAGTCTGGCATTTAAACGCCAGAAACAGGCACCAAGCTGGCGTTTAACGCCAGAAACAAGCATCTACCTGGCGTTCAACACCAGAAACAAGCTACATTTGGGCGTTTAACTCCAGAAACAGGCAGCAGTCTGGCGTTAAACGCCAGGATTGCACAGCAAGGGTGTTTTACACGCCTAATTGGAGCAGGGATGTTAAGTCCTTGACCCCACTTGATCTATGGACCCCACAGGATCCCCACCACTTCTACTCATCCTTCCTTTCTTCTTTTGCTCGAGGACGAGCAAACATTTTAAGTTTGGTGTGGAAAAAGCATTGTTTTTTTTTCCATAACCACTAATGCCACAAGGGATGCACTTCCCTCCACAAAACTATTTAGAGCAAATCAACACTTTCCTAGGAGAATTAAGTTCCAACATGGGACAACTAAGGATGGAGCACCAAGAGCACTCCATCATCCTCCATGAAATTAGAAAAGATCAAAGAGCTATGAGGGAGGAGCAACAAAGACAAGGAAGAGACATAGAGGAGCTCAAGAGCACCATTAGTTCTTCAAGAAGAGGAAGACGCCATCCTCACTAAGGTGGACTCATTCCTTAATCTCCTTGTCTATTTATTTTACTATTTTTTATTTTTGAGCTTTATGTTTTATTTATGTTTGTGTCTTCACTATATGATCATTAGTGTCTAAGTGTCTATGCCTTAAAGTTATGAATGTCTGGTGCACGAAATTGTGATCCCTGGTAATGGCTCCAAAAACTTGGTGCTCTAATCTTAATTCATAATTTGTCACAACTTCGATGCAACTAACCAGCAAGTGCACTGGGTCATCCAAGTAATAAAACCTTACATGAGTAAGGGTCGATCCCACGGAGATTATTGGTATGAAGCAAGCTATGGTCATCTTGTAAATCTCAGTCAGGCGGATATCAAATGGTTATGGAATTTTCGAATAATAATAATAAATAAACAGAAAATACAGATAGAAATACTTATGTAAATCATTGGTGAGAATTTCAGATAACCGTATAGAGATGCTTTCGTTCCTCTGAACCTCTGCTTTCCTGCTGTCTTCATCCAACCAGTCCTACTCCTTTCCATGGCAAGCTTTCTGTAAGGCATCACCGTTGTCAATGGCTTCATCCCATCCTCTCTGTGAAAAAGGTCCAAATGCTCTATCACGGCACGGCTAATCATCTGGAGGTTCTCGATCATACTGGAATAGGATTCACCCTCCTTTTGCGTCTGTCACTATGCCCAGCACTCGCGAGTTTGAAGTTCGTCACAGCCATCCCTTCCCAGATCCTACTCGGAATACCACATACAAGGTTTAGACTTTCTGGATCTCAGGAATGGCCATCCATGGGTTCTAACTTATACCACAAAGATTCTAATATCTCGGACTCGGTCCCCTGTATTAGATATCCAAGAGATATCCATTCAATCTAAGGTAGAACGGAAGTGGTTGTCAGGCACGCGTTCATAAGTTGAGAATGATGATGACTGTCACGATCATCACATCCATCATATTGAAGTGCGAATGAATATCTTAGAAGTGGAATAAGTTGAATTGAATAGAAAAACAGTAGTACTTTGCATTAATCCTTGAGGAACAGCAGAGCTCCACACCTTAATCTATGGTGTGCAGAAACTCTACCGTTGAAAATACATAAGTGATAATGTAGTTCATTGGTCTCGGCCCCAGAGGGGAACCGGAGTAACCAAGTCTGTGAATACAATGATAAAAAGTTCTATATATACTAGACTAGCTACTAGGGTTTACAGAAGTAAGTAATTGATGCATAAATCCACTTCCGGGGCCCACTTGCTGTGTGCTTGGGCTGAGCTTGAAGTTTACACGTGCAGAGGCTTCTTTTGGAGTTGAACGCCAAGTTCTAATGTGTTTTTGGCGTTCAACTCTGGTTTGTGACGTGTTTCTGGCGTTTAACTCTAGACTGCAGCGTAGAACTAGCGTTCAACGCCCTTTTGCGTCATCTAAACCTGGGCAAAGTATAGACTATTATATATTGATAGAAAGCCCTGGATGTCTACTTTCCAACGCCGTTGAGAGCGCGCCATTTGGAGTTCTGTAGCTCCAGAAAATCCACTTTGAGTGCAGGGAGGTCAGAATCCAACAGCATCAGCTGTCCTTCTTCAACCTCTGAATCTGATTTTTGCTCAAGTCCCTCAATTTCAGCCAGAAAATACCTGAAATCACAGAAAAACACAGAAACTCACAGTAAAGTCCAGAAATGTGAATTTAACATAAAAACTTATAAAAACATCCCTAAAAGTAACTCGATCCTACTAAAAACATACTAAAAACAATGCCAAAAACGTATAAATTATCCGCTCATCAATGTCCCACGAATCCATCACCTCTCTTAAATGAAAGCTGTTTTAATTACAAAAGAACAAGAAGTACATGGTTTCGAATTCATCCTTGAAACTGGTTTAATTATTTTGATGCGGTGACAATACTTTTTGTTTTCTGAATAAATGCTTGAACGGTGCATATGTCTTTTGAAGTTGATGTTTATGAATGTTAAATATGTTGGCTCTTGAAGAATAAGGAAAAAGGAGAAATGTTATTTGATAATCTGAAAAATCATAAAAATGATTCTTGAAGCAAGAAAAAGCAGTGAATACAAAAGCTTGCGAAAAAAAAAAAGAAAAAGAAAAACAAGCAGAAAAAGCCAAAAGCTCTTTAAACCAAAAGGCAAGAGCAAAAAGCCAATAGCCCTTAAAACCAAAAGGCAAGGGTAAATAAAAAGGATCCAAGGCTTTGAGCATCAGTGGATAGGAGGGCCTAAAGAAATAAAATCCTGGCCTAAGCGGCTAAACCAAGCTGTCCCTAACCACGTGCTTGTGGCGTGAAGGTGTCAAGTGAAAACTTGAGACTGAGCGGTTAAAGTCAAGGTCCAAAGCAAAAAAAAAAAAAGAGTGTGCTTAAGAACCCTGGACACCTCTAATTGGGGACTTTAGCAAAGCTTAGTCACAATCTGAAAAGGTTCACCCAGTTATGTGTCTGTGGCATTTATGTATCCGGTGGTAATACTGGAAAACAAAGTGCTTAGGGCCACGGCCAAGACTCATAAAGTAGCTGTGTTCAAGAATCAACATACTGAACTAGGATAATCAATAAAACTATCTGAATTCTGAGTTCCTATAGGTGCCAATCATTCTGAACCTCAATGGATAAAGCGAGATGCCAAAACTATTCAAGAGGCAAAAAACTACAAGTCCCGCTCATCTGATTGGAGCTAAGTTTCATTGATATTTTAGAATTTATAGTTGATGCCAGGGCATTTTGGCCAGTTTCACTGACCTTTTCTTTACTGTTTTTAGGGTAGTTTCATGCATTTCCTTAGGAAATAAGCTAGTTTTGGGTAGATATTCACTTACATCTTGATTCAAGCATACATTGTGCACTTTACATGATTTCATGAGGATTTTCCATGAATTTAAGAACAAATTGGATGTTGCATTTCCCATGACTTGGACTAGAACTTTGATGCACTTTATTGCTTGATTTCAGGACAAAGGAAGCAAAGAAGAACCACATTAGTGGCTACGTTAGTTACACTAACATTAACACTAACGTGGAATGGGAGTAACTTGCAAAGTTAATGAGAAAAGTAATTGCCAATAACGCTCTCGAAGCCATCATTGCCCACGTTAAGAGTCACGTTAACAAAGTTAACATGAACTCTAACGTGGAAGAAAGGAAATGGAGCCAACGTTAGTGACACTTAACATTTTCACTAACGTTGGACCAAACTCATAAGTGGCCACGTTAGTTGCTACGTTAACTTAGTTAACGTGGCCTCTAACGTTAAGAAGTAAAGGGGAAGCCAACGTTAGTGACATTCAACTTTGTCACTAACGTAAGCCAAGTCACAATAAGCCACGTTAACTTCCACGTTAACCTATTTAACGTGGAAGCTAACGTGAGGAGACAAAGTGGTCAACAACGTTAGTGACACCAAACATTGTCACTAACGTTGGAAGGAACCCACACAAGCCCCAATAAGCCACGTTAACTCCCACGTTAACTTAGTTAACATGGAAGTTAACGTGAAGAAGGGAGGTGATCGCCAACGTTAGTGACACCCAACATTGTCACTAACGTTGGAATTAGCCCACATAAGCCACTATGAGCCACGTTAACTCCCACGTTAACTTAGTTAACGTGGAAGCTAACGTGGATAAGGGAATGATGAGCCAACGTTAGTGACACTCAACTTTGTCACTAACGTTGGAGATGGCTAGCATGGCCACGTTAGAAGCCACGTTAACCTAGTTAACGTGGACTCTAACGTGAGAAATAGGGGCACATTGGAACGTTAGTGACAATGGTAAGTGTCACTAACGTTCTCGAAGGTTGGCAAGCCTACGTTAAAAGAGCCACGTTAACTAAGTTAACGTGGACTCTAACGTAGGGAAGTGGGAGACTTCTCAACGTTATTGGGAAAGGCAAGTCCTAATAACGTGTGTGAAGGACAAAGAGGCAACGTTAGTGGCAACGTTTGTGCCACTAACGTTGAAGATAACGTGGCTCTTACTTGGGTGAGGAACGTTAGTGAAAAAGGTAATTGTCACTAATGTTCTCGAACCCATATTTTCACTGAACGTTAACACCACTAACGTCCTGAGCTAAAGTCTCTGCCCATTTCACACTTTCTCTCTGCAAGTAAAGCCAAGCCCAATGAAGAAGAGAACTGCTTCAAACTCAAGATCCAAAGGCCCATACCCAATACTTGAAGAGCCAACTAGAAGAACAGAAGAGTAGTATATATAGGAATAGCTTTGAATTAAATGGGAGTTGGACAATATAGGGAACCTCTGGGCATAGAATTACTCTCTGTATTTTACTTTCTCTACACTTCTAGTTTCATCATTTATTCTCCATCTTTGTTTTCATTTTCCAGAGCTATGAACAACTAAACCCCTTTCATTGGGTTAGGGAGCTCTGTTGTAATTTGATGGATCAATACTAGTTTTCATTATTTTTCTTCTATCTTTTCTCTTGATTTTACTTGAAAGCTTTCGATCTTCATCCAATTGGGTAGTTATCTTGGAAAAGAAGCTATTCATACTTGGATCTCTTCTGAACCTTGAAAGAGGAATGAAGAGATCATGCTAGAAATGCTTTCTCATGCTGGACCAAATTGGGTTTGGATGGATATGTGACTATGATCCTCTCAACACTTGGTTTGGGAAATGCATGTGCTATAATCAGTGACCATACTTCATCTCTTCTCATGAGTAATTGACCAAGGAATTGGCTATTGATCAAGATTTGAAAGATTGAATTACAAGAAATTGTAATTCGATCACTTATGATTGCCAAGGAGATCAATGAGTGCATTGATTGAGGAAGAGATGAAAATGAACTTGATCCGAAGAATGCAACATCTCCTGAGCCCAATGAACTCCCCATTCCTAATCTTACCCATTCTCTTTAATTTTTGTCATTTACTTTTATGAGCAATTTCCCCATTCCCATTTAAGATTCTGCAATTTACTTTCCGTCATCTACATTCAGCTCTTTATTTCTAGCATTTACTTTTCTGTTATTTACTTTCCCGCCATTTAATTTTCTGTAATTCTCAACTCAAATTCTGATTCGCTCAACTAGAACATTCCTCTAATTAAAGTTGCTTGATCAATCAATCCCTGTGGGATTCGACCTCACTCTATTGTGAGTTTTTACTTGACGATAAATTCGGTACACTTGCCGAAGGAAATTTGTTATCAGACAAGTTTTCCATGCATCAAGTTTATGGCGCCGTTGCTGGGGATTGATTGTGCATCAACAATGATTAAATTGGAAGATAACTAGATTGAGCATTTTTGTTTTGTTTGATTTAATTTTCTGTTTGAGTCATTTACTTTCTGTTTTAGTTAATTTTTTCCCTTCCCCCTACTTTTTCTTTGTTATTTACCATTCATTTCACTAACCCACTAACTGTTTGATATATTGCATTACTCACACTAACAGTAATTCTGACAGATATAATTTCTGCACCTATTCTCTTTGCTTGTACTTGTTGGTTGTATGACAGGGAGAAGAAGCGGGGCTTCAACTTCCTTTGATTCTGAACCTGAGAGAACCTTCCTTAGACTAAGGAGGGAGGCAAGAGAAAAACGTGTAGTTGGTGCTGAAGAAGAGGAGGAACACTTTGAGGAATACTTTGAACCAAACATAGAAGAAAACATGGAAAACCATTGTGAAGAAGAAGCTCACAACCATGGCGGAAGAGGACGAGTAAATCATGCTGGGGAGGATAGAAGAGTTTTAGGCTCTTACATCAATCCAAACCCAAGAAACTGTGGAAGTAGCATTCAAAAGCCAACCATCCATGCCAACAATTTTGAACTAAAACCACAGCTCATCACCCTTGTTCAGAACAATTGTTCGTTCGGAGGAAGTGTCCAAGAAGACCCGAATCAACATCTAACCACCTTCCTGAGAATATGTGACACAGTGAAGTCTAATGGTGTTCATCCTAACGCCTATAGACTGCTCTTATTTCCATTCTCACTCAAGGATAAGGCAGCCAAGTGGCTGGAGTCTTTCCCAAAGGAGAGCTTGACAACTTGGGAAGATGTGGTGAACAAATTCTTAGCAAGATTTTACCCCCCTCAACGAATCAATAGACTGAGAGCTGAGGTCCAAACTTTCAGGCAACAAGATGGTGAGACTCTATATGAAGCATGGGAGAGTTTAAAGACCTAACAAGGAGGTGCCTACCAGATATGTTCAATGAATGGGTGCAGCTGCACATTTTCTATGAAGGGCTCTCTTATGAGTCAAAGAAGGCCGTAGACCATTCATCCGAAGGATCCTTGAACAAGAAGAAGACCATTGAGGAGGCCATAGATGTCATTGAAACAGTAGCAGAGAACGACTACTTATATGCTTCCGAAAGAGGGAACACAAGAGGAGTAATAGAGCTAAACAATGTAGATGCTCTGCTGGCCCAAAACAAGCTCATTACCCAACAGCTGGCTGACCTCACCAAGAAGATGGAGAGGAACCAAGTAACAGCAATCTCCACTTCATCAACAAACCAAGAAGGAGTGAATGAAGAAACAGAGGGTAGTCAGGAGCAAGCCAACTACATTGGGAATTCACCTAGGCAAAACCATGTTCCATACTCCAAGACCTACAACCCTGGATGGAGGAATCACCCAAACTTTGGATGGGGAAATCAACAAGACCAAAGCCTTGATCAAAGACGCCCAAATCCCAACAATGCAAGCCACCAACACTTCACATCTAGACCATATCAACACCCCAATAACAACACCTCTCCACATCTACATCAAAACCAAAATAACTTACCTCATCCTTCCACCTCTAATCATGATCTACAATCATTTGATGACAGACTCTCAAGGATTGAGAATCTACTTGAAGGCATAGGCAAGGAGATTCAAGACAACAAGGTGTTCAAGGAGGAAGTGCGAGCCAGTTTCAAGAACTAGGGAGACACAATCAAGAGGTTGGAATCTCAAGTGGGGTATCTCTCTGAGCAAATTTCCAAACCCACAGATGGATTCCCAAGTGACACAGAGAAGAATCCGAGAGGTGAAATAAAGAAAGTAAAATGGAAAGATTGCAAGATGGTCACTATAAGTGATAAGGAGACTGAGGACAAGCCAACCAAGCTGTCAGAACAACCTGAAGATACCTCAGTGGAGAAGAAGGAAAAAGATCATCAAGAACCAGAAATCTCACAACAGGAGCTGCTGAGACTCTATGCACTTTTTCCCCAACTGCTCAATGGTTCTGTAGAGAAGAGGATATACTCAAGGTTTCTAAATTTGTTTGCATCTCTGTATGTCAACATACCATTCATCAAGACTATTCAACAAATGCCCGCATACATCAAGTATATGAAGGAGCTGCTTCCCAGGAAAAGCTCACTCAAGGGAGGCCAAACTATAGTGATGAACAAGGAGTGCATTGCCCTCATTCAACCACAGTTACCTACGAAAAGAAAAGATCCAGGGAGTTTTCATGTCCCCTGTGCCATAGGGGAAACAATGTTTGATAGAGCACTCTGCGATTTGGGAGCAAGCATCAACTTAATGCCCTTATCCCTGGTGAAGAGGCTGCAGATCAATGAGATATTGCCCACAGATGTAGTCATCAGGCTGGCTGACAAAACTCAAAAACAAGCAATAGGGGTGGTGGAAAACGTGTTGTTAAAGGTTGGGAAATACTTTCTTCCCACAGACTTTGTCATCTTGGACATGGAAGAGAGTCACACTCACCCAATCATATTGGGAAGACCATTCCTAGCTACAGCCAGAGCACTCAAAGATGTGGAGCGAGGGGAGCTAATATTGAGGATCCATGATGAACGACTCAGCTTTAATGTCTTCAAACTCTCACAAGAAGCAGACCAAGAAAACAAAGAACCAAGCAAAGATCATAATGAGATGCTGACAGAGGAAGCAAGCACTGAAGCACAACCAGCCCATCTGGGAAAGCCCTTGGTTGATGAACAAGGAAATAAGCAGTTGTCACAACTCAAGGAAAAGCTGGAGGAACCTAAACCACCAGAGACATGTGAAGGCAACAACAAAATTCCCTTAGAAGAAGAAGTCACCAAGAGCAAGGCAAAATCAAAAGGGACAAAGAAGAAGGTACCAAGGGGGTGGAGGAACAAGAAGATCCCTACAGAAGACTTCTCTCCAGGGGATAAAGTGATCTCAGCTTACTTCCCAGATATCCCCCCTAATCTCCCCACTGTACCATCTCAGTTACCTAAGGTCTTCACTATCAACAGAGTTCTCTCCTTGGAACATGTAGAGATCATTGATACAACTAATGGATATAAGTCCAAGGCAAGAGGGGAGGACTTGAAGCATTATCAACCTCTCTGATGAAGGAGAAACGTCAAGCTAGTGACACTAAAGAAGCGCTTCATGGGAGGCAACCCATGTTTTATGAGCTTTTACTAGTGAATAAGTCAATATTCATGAATTCCAACCCAAACTTGACAAACACTTGGTGAAATCCTTATATTACAGTATATAGTGAAGAAAAAGTTTGGTGTTCAAAGCGTGCCAAGAAAGCATGAATGCAACTGAGAGCATGCTAGTCTTGGAGCTTTGAATAGAACTTTTCATCACAGTACTCCAAACTAAGTTTGGTGTCACCCCATGGTGCCACCAATGTGCATATAAGGATACACAGTTAGTTAGTTAGTTGGAGTTCATGAATAAACAATCTAATCTTTTCTTCTTTTTATTATTTTAGCCATAAAGTTTAAATTGTTTTTTTTATGATGTTAATTCTTCCTTTTCTTCTTTTATCTTTTTAGGAAAAGGAGAGGAACAATGAAGGAGATTGATTGGACAACTAAATGAGAAGGGTTCGGCTACTTCATGAGGAGAAACTACACACTTGTTCTAAAAAGGGAAGGCATTGGAAAATGTTGCCATGCAACATTGAAAAGAATGGGACCCTTGAAGACCGAGCAATCTCCATCATAAAGTGATGATCCTTGTCCTTTCTCCATGCACAACCCCAACCGTCCATCAAACAACCACTCCATCAATCCACACCCTCCATTCACTCACAACCTCTCTATATAAGTGATCCTTGTTCCGTACCCCACTCTGCACACCTCTCCATTTCAGATTCCCCTTCACTCCCTTCATTGCACTCAACCCTAAACAACCAAAAATCTCCACACCATTGCCAACTTCACACATTAACCCTCATTCATGGCATCTTCGAGCTCTAAAAGAAGGAAGGGAAAGGAACCTATGGAGCAACACCCGTATGATGAAAAGAGATTTAGAAGCTTGCACCATGCATTGCAATACGAGTGGATGGTGGATAAGGAGATCATTTATGAGCTGGGATTTCAAGTTAGGAAAACTGAGTGTCTCGAAATCACAAAGAAGGTAGAAAAGAGAAGATGGGAGCTCCTCACTGATCCGATCATTAAGGTGAATGCAAATCTTATAAGAGAGTTTTATGCAAATGCGGTCCGATATGATAAGGAAGATGAGTCATATACAAGCTTTGTGAGAGGAAAGATTGTGGATTTTGGTCACATGAGTGTCATGAAGGCATTTTTAAAACTGCGGTCCATACTGTTTGAAGAAGAGAGTTATCTTTCAAGAATGGATAACAACCCTAATCATAACCAGATTGTGCAAGACATTTGTGTACCAGGAGCTGACTGGGAAAGATATGCAGATAAGAGACCAAGGTTCATCAAGAGAGCAGATCTCAATCCGGAAGCAAAGGGGTGGTTCGAAATTGTAAGGAGGTCCATCCTCCCAGCAGCGAACAACTCGGAGATGAATCTCAAGAAAGCCACACTAGTACACTGTATACTCAAAGGAGGAGAGATCAAGGTTCATGAACTCATAGCAGAAGGCATTAGAAAAATGGCAGAGAAAAGCGACTCAAGAGGAACGTTAGGTTACCCCAGCACTATTTACCGACTGTGCAAGAAAACTGGGGTGGTGTTTGAATAACCGTTCGACGAATGCATGCTACTGCATCCCCCCTGCCTCAACGGAAGAAAAGGAAGAGGACAGCCCCTCAAGTAGTGGAAGGACAGGTCTTAGAGGGGCAAGCACCAGCCACCTTGGATATGCACGAATTGCAGGAAGCCATTGATGGGCTATCTCGACAATATTTGGAAAGCCAAGGAGCACAGAGAGAGCTTCAACTACAGATGATGGGGCAGCAAGAAGAGTCACTCTCAAGATGGATGACTCAATAAGGGGAGTGGCAAAAGCAAATGATGGATCAGCAACTGAGTCAAGGGCAACAATGGAGTGAAACATTTCACAGGATGGAACAAAGGCAAAATGAGCAACAAGAATCTATCCAGAGGCTAATCAACATCCAAGCACATCGAGGTGCACATATACATGAGATGCATCGAAGACAGATAGAACAGGCAGAACTATTGGACGAGCAAAGGGCATTCGCAGAAGGAGTTTACCTGAGCGAGACTGGGCATCATATAAATACTCAAGCCAGGCTCGGTTACTTGGTAGGACAGTTGCCTATATTGCATCCAGGAATCACAAGGTATGAAGAAATGAGGGATGAATTAGCACGAGAAGAAAGACAAAAGGTGGAAGAGAGTTATGAATCAGTGAAGAAGGCACTTGAGGATTGGAAGCAAGCAAGATTGGCACGGATGCGAGGGAATGCAAGAGGACACAAAGAAGACAAACAAGGAGGAAAGCATGGGCATCCACAAGAGTAAAAGGTGGTGACGTTCCTTCTTTGGTCCATCTTTTTTCTATGCTTTGAATAAGGAAGATCTTGTATGAAATAGAACTTGCTTCCATGTTATGTTTAAACCTTTTTAAATTCTGTCTTTTAAGTTTTTGTGTTGAAAAGGTCTATGTTTGCTAGACTTTATGTCACTGTACCCTTACTTTGCCTACTTGTATGTTTGTCCTTTAAATCAAATGAAAAGAGAATGAGTGTTTTTTAAAGACCATAGAGGAGTTCATACTATGGAGTAAGTTCATGAGTTTATGGTGTGATCATAAGTTAGCTAAGTTGGTTCAACCACAAGGTGAGAGAAGACAACTATCTGTCATGAATACTGTGCTTGAGAAACACCCCCATGAGACTAGCTAAATAAGAAGATCCTAATAAGAAAATGGGAAAGAACAATAAAGGTTGAAAAATAAAAGAAAAAGAGTAAGCAATAAGGCTAGGCACCAATGGTTTTAATCTTGAGGCATGTGTCTGTGGTGCTCCTGTGTGAGGGATCTACTTGCATGAATAAGCTCTTAGGGGTGCCTTATCACTTGGTAACTTGGGTTAACTAACTCGGGATTATCAGCTGAAAGTCCACTATCAAGAGTAACCCTCAATACAGAGCATTTAGTAACACAAAGAGGTGCTGGACACCAAGGTCTCAAGAAAAGAAAATAAATAAACTATGTGCCTGTGGTGTGTATGTATGGGGGAGAGACTTGAGCAAGTAAGTCCTTAGGGGTGCTTCAACACCTAGCACCTTGAACCAACTGGTTCGGGAGTGTTGGCTGAAAGCTTATTTTAAAGAGTTGCCCCCTTACAGAGCACTTAGCTTAAGAATAAAAATAAGCCCTGAAATAATAACAAAAGGATCAATGAATAAAAGTCTCATGGGATGCAATCACAGTGAGTATTCCTGGACATGATAAAGGTCTGAAAGCCAGGAATGAACCTAAGTTGCTATGCATGAAACCACCATAAAACCAGGGACATGACATCCACAAGAATGACTCATTTCTCTTGGCATTCCATTCATCATTCTCTTGTTCCAGTACTTGCTTAGGGACAAGCAAGCTTTAAGTTTGGTGTTGTGATGCCAGGGCATTTTGGCCAGTTTCACTGACCTTTTCTTTACTGTTTTTAGGGTAGTTTCATGCATTTCCTTAGGAAATAAGCTAGTTTTGGGTAGATATTCACTTACATCTTGATTCAAGCATACATTGTGCACTTTACATGATTTCATAAGGATTTTCCATGAATTTAAGAACAAATTGGATGTTGCATTTCCCATGACTTGGACTAGAACTTTGATACACTTTATTGCTTGATTTTAGGACAAAGGAAGCAAAGAAGAACCACATTAGTTGCTACGTTAGTTACACTAACGTTAACACTAACGTGGAATGGGAGTAACTTGCAAAGTTAATGAGAAAAGTAATTGCCAATAACGCTCTCGAAGCCATCATTGCCCACGTTAAGAGTCACGTTAACTAAGTTAACATGAACTCTAATGCGGAAGAAAGGAAATGGAGCCAACGTTAGTGACACTTAACATTATCACTAACGTTGGACCAAACTCATAAGTGGCCACGTTAGTTGCTGATGAGCGGATATTTTATACGCTTTTTGGGGTTAATTTCATATAGTTTTGAGTATGTTCTAGTTAGTTTTTAGTCTATTTCCATTAGTTATTAGGAAAAATTTATATTTCTGGACTTTACTATGAGTTGTGTGTTTTTTTGTAATTTCAGATATTTTTCTGGCTGAAATTGAAGGAGCTGAGCAAAAATCTGATTCAGGCTGAAAAAGGACTGCTGATGCTGTTGGATTCTGACCTCCCTGCACTCAAAGAGGATTTTCTGGAGCTACATAACTCAAAATGACATGCTTCCAATTGCGTTGGAAAGTAGCCATCCAGGTCTTTCCAGCAATATATAATAATCCATACTTTGCACAAGGATAGACGACGTAAACTGGCGTTCAACGCCAGTTCTCTGCCCAATTCTGGCATCCAGCGCCAGAAAAGGATCAAAAGCTGGAGTTGAACGCCCAAACTGGCACAAAAACTGGCGTTCAACTCCACAAATGGCCTCTGCACGTGACTTGCTTAAATCTCAGCCCCAGCACACACCAAGTGGGCCCCAGAAGTGGATCTCTGCATCACCCATCATAGTCTACTCATTTTTTGTAAACCTAGGCTACTAGTTTAGTATTTAAACAACTTTTAGAGATTTATTTTGCATCTCATGACATTTTAGATCAAAACTTTGTATTCTCTAACGGCATGAGTCTCTAAACCCTATTGTTGGGGGTGAGGAGCTCTGCTGTGTCTCGATGAATTAATGCAAGTATTTCTGTTTTCCATTCAAACACGCTTGTTCCTATCTAAGATGTTCATTCGCGCTTAACTGTGATGGAGGTGATGATCTGTGACACTCATCACCTTCCTCAAATCATGAACGTGTGCCTGACAACCACCTCCGTTCTATATACGATTGAATGAGTATCTCTTAGATTCCTTAATCAGAATCTCCGTGGTATAAGCTAGAACTGATGGCGGCATTCATGAGAATCCGAAAAGTCTAAACCTTGTCTGTGGTATTCCGAGTAGGATTCAAGGATTGAATGACTATGACGAGCTTCAATCTCCTGAAGGCTGGGCGTTAGTGACAGACGCAAAAGGATAGTAAATCCTATTCCAACCAGATCGAGAACCAACCGGTGATTAGCCGTGCTGTGACAGAGCGCGTGAGCATAGTTTTCACTGGAAGAATGGAAGGTAGCCATTGACAACGGTGATCCACCAACACACAGCTTGCCATAGGAGGACGTGCGTGCGTGAACAAGAAGACAGAGGAAAGCAGAGATTCAGAAGACAAAGCATCTCCAAAACTCCAACATATTCTCCATTACTGCATAACAAGTAACCTTTAATCCATGCTCTATTGTTTATTTGCAATTCAACTGATAAACATAATTGACTTCCTGACTAAGATTTACAAGATAACCATAGATTGCTTCAAACCAACAATCCCCGTGGGATTCGACCCTTACTCACGTGAGGTATTACTTGGACGACCCAGTGCACTTGCTGGTCAGTGGTACGAGTTGTGAAAAGTGTGATTCATAATTCGTGCACCAAGTTTTTGGCGCCGTTGCCGGGGATTGTTCGAGTTTGGATAACTAACGGTTTATTTTGTTGCTTAGATTAGGAAAAATTTCTCTTTTTTGTTTAGAGTCTCTTTTTATTGTTGTGTTAGAATCTTAGAATCCTTATTTTCTTTTTAAAATCTTTTTCAAAAAAAATAATTTTTCTATTAATTCCTGTGCCAAACTTTAAGTTTGGTGTTCTTCCGTTGTGTTCTCGTGTTCTTGTGAATCTTCAAGGTGTTCTTAAGTTTTCCTTGTGTCTTGATCTTAAAATTTTTAAGTTTGGTGTTCCTTGGTGTTTTTCCCTCCCAAAATTTTCGAAAATAAGGAACCTCAAATCTAAAAATTTTAAATCCTGTGTTATCTTATTGTTTTTCTCTCTCCTTTAAAAATTCAGATTTTTATTTCAAAATTTAAAACCTTTTTCAAAAATCATCATATCTTTTTCAAAATCTCCTAACCACTTTCTCTCTCCTCACTTTTTCGAAAATCTTTTACTCATTTTTATTTATTTTATTTTGATTTATTTTATTTTCGAAATAAATTAATAAATAAATAAATAAAAATATATTTTTTTATTTTACATCATCTCCCTTTCTCCATCATGGACCTAAGCGGAAATGAACAGTCCAGGAGGACTCTGGGGTCATATTCTAACCCCTCTACTGCTTCATATGGGAGTAGTATCTGCATACCCTCCATTAGAGTCAGTAGCTTTGAGTTGAATCCTCAGCTCATTATCATGGTGCAGCAAAGCTGCCAGTATTCCGGTCTTCCACAGGAAGAACCTACAGAGTTTCTGGCACAATTTTTACAAATTGCTGACACAGTACATGATAAGGAAATAGATCAGGATGTCTACAGACTATTACTGTTTCCATTTGCTGTAAAAGATCAAGCTAAGAGGTGGTTAAATAACCAACCTAAGGCCAGCATAAAGACATGGAAACAGCTGACAGAAAAATTCCTGAATCAATATTTCCCTCCAAAAAGGATGACATAGCTAAGGCTGGACATCCAAGGCTTCAAGCAAGGAGATAATGAATCTCTTTATGATGCCTGGGAGAGATACAGAGAGATGCTATGAAAATGCCCCTCTGAAATGTTTTCAGAGTGGGTTCAGTTAGACATCTTCTACTGTGGGCTTGCAGAAGGAGCTCAGATGTCTCTAGATTACTCAGCTGGTGGATCTATCCACATGAGAAAGACAATTGAAGAGGCTCAAGAGCTCATTGATACAGTTGCCAGGAATCAGCATCTGTACTTAAGCAGCAACCCTTCCATGAATGAAGAGGTTAAAATAGTAACTGCTGAACTCAGTCCTGTGAAACAAGCTGCTGAATTCAATCAGCAATTGGACTTTCTGACAAAGCAGCTGGCCGAATTTAAAGACAGGTTACAAGAGACAAGGATGGCTAATATACATATGGACGAACAGTTTAAGCAAACAAAGCAGCAGCTGTCAAGGCAAATAGCAGAAGAATGCCAAGCAGTTCAACTAAGAAGTGGGAAAATATTAAATACCCCACCGCAAGGCAGCAAAAAGCTAAGAAATGAGCAAACCACCCAATATTCACCTGAGGACAGTAAGAGCCCAGGGAAAAATAATTCTGGCGCTAAAGCGCCAGAAAATTGGTGGAAGGCTGGCGCTGAACGCCCAGACCATGGCCAAAACTGGCGTTCAACGCCAGAAATACAGCAGGACTGGAGTTCAACGCCAGAAATGGGCAAGGATCTGGCGTTGAACGCCCAAAATGGGCAGGATCTGGCGCTGAACGCCCAAAATGGGCACAGTTCTGGCGTTCAGACGCCAGAAGCAGACAAGGAGCTGGCGTCCAGTTTCACTCCAGCTTCTAACTCTGGCACTCAAGTGCCAGTGAGGGATCAGACACACACAAATGCTGATAACAACCCCTCTAAAAAGGCTTCTTCAACCACTTCTGTAGGCAATAAACCTGCAGCAACTAAGGTTGAAGAATATAAAGCCAAGATACCTTATCCTCAAAAACTCTGGAAAGAGGAGCAGGATAAGCAATTTGCTCGCTTTACAGATTATCTCAGGACTCTTGAAAGAGATCTTGAGTCATAAAAAGGATTGGAGAGAAACAGAAAGAGTTCTCCTCACTGAAGAATGCAGTGCAGTCATTCTGAAGAGCTTTCCTGAAAAGCTTAAAGACCCTGGGAGCTTTTTGATACCATGCATATTAGAAGATAATTGCACCAAGACAGCTTTATGCGATCTTGGGGCAAGCATCAACCTAATACCTGCATCCACTATCAGGAAGCTTGGCTTAACTGAAGAAGTTAAACCAACCCGAATATGTCTCCAACTTGCTGATGGTTCCACTAAATACCCATCAAGCGTGATTGAGGACATGATTGTCAGAGTTGGGCCATTCGCCTTTCCCACTGACTTTGTTGTGCTGGAAATAGAGGAGCACAAGAGTGCTACTCTCATTCTAGGAAGACCCTTTCTAGCAACTGGACGATCCCTCATTGACGTCCAACAGGGGGAAATAACCCTGAGAGTCAACGATGATGAGTTCAAGTTGAACGCTGTCAAAGCCATGCAGCATCCAGACACATCAACAGACTGCATGAAAGTTGATCTTATTGACTCTTTGGTAGAAGAGATCAACATGGCTGAGAGTCTCGAATCAGAGTTGGAAGACATCTTTAAAGATGTTCAGCCTGATTTGGAGGATTCAGGGGACATGAAAGAGCCTCTGAACTTTCTTCTGAAAGAGGAAAAACCTCCTAAACCCGAGCTCAAGCCATTACCACCATCCTTGAAATATGCATTTCTGGGAGAAGGTGACACTTTTCCAGTGATTATAAGCTCTGCTTTAAATTCACAGGAAGAGGAAGCACTTATTCAAGTGCTACGGACACAAAAGACAGCTCTTGGGTGGTCCATAGGTGACCTTAAGGGCATAAGCCCAGCTAGATGCATGCACAAAATCTTATTGAAGGATAATGCCAAAACAGTGGTTCAACCACAGAGGCGGCTAAATCCAGCCATGAAAGAAGTAGTGCAGAAAGAGGTCACCAAACTACTAGAGGCTGGGATTATTTATCCTATTTCTAATAGCCCCTGGGTGAGCCCTGTCCAAGTCGTCCCAAAAAAGGGAGGCATGACAGTGATTCATAATGAAAAAAATGAATTGGTTCCTACAAGAACAGTTACAGGGTGGCGCATGTGTATTGACTATAGAAGGCTCAATACAGCCACCAGAAAGGATCATTTTCCATTACCATTCATAGACCAGGTGCTAGAAAGACTAGCAGGTCATGATTATTACTGCTTTTTGGATGGCTACTCAGGCTATAACCAGATTGCAGTAGATCCCCAGGATCAAGAGAAAACATCATTCACATGCCCATCCAGAGTGTTTGCTTATAGAAGGATGCCATTTGGGCTATGTAATGCGCCTGTAACCTTTCAGAGATGCATGCTCTCTATTTTCTCTGATATGGTGGAAAAATTTCTGGAAGTCTTCATGGATGACTTCTCGGTATATGGAGACTTATTCAGCTCCTGTCTTGATCACCTGAAACTTGTTCTGAAAAGATGCCAAGAGACCAACCTAGTTTTAAACTGGGAAAAATGTCACTTCATGGTGACTGAAGGAATTGTTCTTGGGCATAAAATCTCAAACAAGGGAATAGAGGTGGATCAAGCAAAAATAGAGGTAATTGAAAAATTACCACCACCTGCCAATGTTAAGGCGATCAGAAGCTTTCTGGGGCATGCAGGATTCTATAGGAGGTTTATAAAAGATTTTTCAAAAATCGCAAAACCTCTGAGCAATCTGCTAGCTGCTGACACGCCATTTGTGTTTGACACAGAGTGCCTGTAGGCGTTTGAAACGCTGAAAGCTAAGCTGGTCATAGCACTAGTCATTTCTGCACCAAACTGGACGTTACCATTTGAGCTAATGTGTGATGCCAGTGATCATGCCATTGGTGCAGTATTGGGACAGAGGCATGACAAGCTTCTGCATGTCATTTATTATGCCAGTCGCGTTCTAAATGATGCCCAGAAAAATTACACAACCACAGAAAAAGAATTACTTGCAGTGGTTTACGCCATTGACAAGTTCAGATCATACCTAGTAGGATAAAAAGTGATTGTGTATACTGACCATGCTGCTCTTAAATATCTACTCACAAAACAGGATTCAAAACCCAGGCTCATCAGATGGGTATTGCTTCTGCAAGAGTTTGATATAGAAATAAGAGACAGAAAAGGGACAGAGAACCAAGTGGCTGATCATCTGTCCCGGAAAGAGCCAGTGGAAGGGACGTCCCTCCCCTTTCTTGAGATCTCTGAGACGTTTCCTGATGAGCATTTATTTGCCATTCAGGAAGCACCATGGTTTGCCGATATTGCAAACTATAAAGCTGCAAGGTTCATACCCAAGGAGTACAACAGGATACAAAAGAAGAAATTAATTACTGATGCAAAGTATTACCTGTGGGATGAACCTTACCTCTTTAAGAGATGTGCAGACAGAATTATCCGTAGGTGTGTGCCTAAAGAAGAAGCACAGAGGATCCTGTGGCATTGCCACGGATCTCAATATGGAGGCCATTTCAGAGGTGAGCGAACAGCCACCAAGGTCCTCCAATGTGGCTTCTATTGGCCCACACTCTATAAAGATTCCCGAGAGTTTGTACGTAATTGTGACAGTTGCCAAAGAGCTGGTAATCTGCCTCATGGTTACGCCATGCCTCAACAAGGAATCTTGGAAATTGAGTTGTTTAACGTATGGGGAATTGATTTCATGGGACCTTTCCCACCATCATACTCAAACACTTATATTCTGGTGGCAGTTGACTATGTATCAAAATGGGTTGAGGCTATCGCCACACCCACCAATGATACTAAAACAGTGCTGAAGTTCCTCCAGAAACATATCTTTAGCAGGTTTGGTGTCCCTAGAGTACTAATCAGTGATGGGGGCACTCACTTTTGTAATAAACAGCTTTACTCTGCCATGGTTCGGTATGGAATTCGCCACAAGGTGGCCACTCCGTATCATCCACAAACCAATGGGCAAGCTGAAGTCTCTAACAGAGAATTAAAGAGAATCCTGGAACGGACAGTAAATACCCGTAGAAAGGATTGGGCACGGAGCTTGGATGATGCTCTGTGGGCTTACAGGACAGCATTCAAAACCCCCATAGGGACATCTCCATACCAACTCGTGTATGGTAAGGCATGTCACCTGCCCGTGGAACTGGAACATAAAGCCTACTGGACAACCAGATTCCTAAACTTTGATGCCAAATTAGCAGGTGAAAAACGATTGCTCCAGCTAAATGAGCTAGAGGAATTCAGATTCACAGCTTTCGAAAATGCCAAGCTTTATAAAGAAAAATAAAAAAAATGGCATGACAGAAAGCTGTCTTCTAGAATCTTTGAACCAGGACAAAAGGTCCTGTTGTTTAACTCTAGACTCAGGCTATTCCCCGGGAAACTGAAATCCCGGTGGAGGGGACCATATGTGATTACAAGTGTATCACCATATGGTTATGTGGAGCTTCAAGATATTGATTCTGATAAGAAGTTCATTGTCAATGGATAGAGAATCAAGCATTATCTTGAAGGCAACATTGAGCAAGAATGCTCAAGGCTGAAGCTGGATTAAGAGCTCAGCAAGGTCCAGCTAAAGACAATAAAGAAGCGCTTGCTGGGAGGCAACCCAGCCATGGGGCAACAATCCTCTAAGCATTTTGCCCTATTTCTATTTTTATTTTTATTTGTTTATATAGAGTTCATTGACAACAAGGTAAATAATCATTTACAGAAGACCTCGGCACACAAAACAGAGAAAAAGAGCTCACTGGCAAGAAAATGCCAGTAAAAGTATATTTTGGGCGTTCAACGCCCAAAATGGGCATCCACTGGGCGTTGAACGCCAGTAATGGTAGCAATCTGGGCGTTGAACGCCAGAAAGGGGCACCCACTGGGCGTTGAACGCCAGTAATGGCAGCAGCTGGGGCGTTGAACGCCCAGGAGAGCAGCATTTGGGCGCTGAACGCCCAAAACAGGCAGTGTTTGGGCGTTCAAACGCCAGGACAGCAGGGAGGAGCCAAATTCATTTTTCCACACGTATTTCCATTTTAATTTCAAATTTTATGTTTCAATGCATGATTTTTACATGAACATGTTAAGAACCCTGATTTCTAAAATCCTTAATTTCTAAAAATCCTTCTTTCCAAATTCAATCCAAACTCTTTTCAAATCTTTTCTGAAAACAAATCTATCTTTTTCACTCAAAAATCTTTTCAACTAATCCATATCTTTTTCAAATCTTCATATTATCTTTTTCAAAATTCAGATTTATCTTTTTCAAAAATCTATCATATCTTTTCAAAATTAAACTATATCTTCTATCTTATCTTTTTCAACTCAATCTTTTTATCTTATCTTTTCCAATTTTTCGAAAACCCACCCCCCCATCCCTTTAAATTTGGGTTCGGCCTCCCTCCTCCTCCATCAACAATTGCACCTAGCTCTCCTTCTATCCCTCTCCTTTCTTTTCTTTTGCTTGAGGACAAGCAAACCTCTAAGTTTGGTGTGTTTATCCGAGATCACTAAGAGCATGGCTCCTAAAGGAAAACAACCCACTCCAAGAGGCAAGAAAGAGAGCATTCCAAAACCACTTTGGAATCAAGGGAAGTTCTTATCTAAAGAACATTCAGACCATTATCTTAAAGTAATGGGTCTGAGATCAGTGATCCCAGAAGTTAGATTCGATCTGAAAGAAGATGAATATCCGGAGATCCAGGAGCAAATTCGAATCAGGAACTGGGAAGTCCTAGCTAATCCTGAAACGAAAGTAGGAAGGAACATGGTCCAGGAGTTCTATGCTAATATGTGGCAGACTGACAAGCAAAAACTATCTGGAACTGCCTTCTATGAATTTCGGACCATGGTCAGAGGAAAGATTGTTCATACCACCCCTGACAAGATCAGAGAGATCTTAAAGCTACCTCAGCTAAAGGATGATCCAGACTCCTTCAACAGGAGGATGATGAGAGCAGACATTGACCTGGATAAGATTCTAGAGGACATATGTATCCCTGGAGCCAGGTGGACCACCAACACAAAGGGTGTCCCAAATCAACTCAAGAGAGAAGATCTCAAACCAGTCGCCAGAGGATGGCTGGACTTCATTGGGCGTTCTCTGTTGCCCACTAGCAACCGTTCTGAAGTCACAGTTAAAAGAGCAGTGATGATCCATTGCATCATGATGGGAAAGGAAGTGGAGGTTCATCAGCTAATTTCAACTGAACTCTACAAAATTGCTAATAAAAATTCTAAAGAGGCCAGGTTGGCTTATCCAAGCATGATTTCTCTGCTCTGCAAGGACGCTGGAGTAAGGATGGGAATAACTGAGTATATCCTAATTGAAAAGCCAATCACCAAAGCATCAATGGAAAAACAACAAGCACAGGACGATCCCATCAAGAAGAGAGCATAGGAATTCCTCCCAGAGATCCCTCAATCTGAATACTGGGAGTATCTTGAGACGTCCGTTACCAAGATACGGGAAGCTATGGAGCAAATAATAAAAGAACAGAAGTAACACAGTCAAATGCTGACCTATATGTTTAAAGAACAAGAGGAGCAGGGGCGTGACTTAAGGGAATTGAAGCGCCAAAAGTCTTCTCTTATAGGACCAAGCACCCCAAGGATCAGAGGAACCCCCGTTCCCCCAGAATAAAGGTTGTTAATTTCCAATTTCTGCCTTAACTCTGTGACAGTGTCCTTATAGAAGTTTACCTTAGAAGTCATATAGTAGTAATTAGTATCTATTTTGATTTTATCTCCAATTAAGCTATAGTTTATTTTTTCTCATCATCAGCAAACATGAATAAAGTAGTAGATCTTTTGAATAAGAGGCAATAAAATTTCGAGTTTTAATAAGAGAAATTCTAATTAGTTAAATGTGGTGGCAATGCTTTCTGTCTTCTGAATGAATGCTTGAACAGTGCATATGTCTTTTGAATTTGTTGTTTAAGACTGTTAAATATGTTGGCTCTTGAAAGAATGATGAACATGAGACATGTTATTGATAATCTGAAAAATCATAAAAATGATTCTTGAAGCAAGAAAAAGCAGCAAAGAACAAAGCTTGCAGAAAAAAAATATATATATATATAGAGAGAGAAAGAAAAAGAGAAAGCAAGCAGAAAAAGCCAAAGCTCTTAAAACCAAAAGGCAAGAGCAAAAAGCCAATAGCCCTTAAAACCAAAAGGCAAGGGTAATAAAAAGGATCCCAAGGCTTTGAGCATCAGTGGATAGGAGGGCCTAAGGGAATAAAATCCTGGCCTAAGCGGCTAAACCAAGCTGTCCCTAACCATGTGCTTGTGGCGTGAAGGTGTCAAGTGAAAACTTGAGACTGAGCGGTTAAAGTCAAGGTCCAAGCAAAAAGAAGAGTGTGCTTAAGAACTATGGACACCTCTAATTGGGGACTTTAGCAAAGCTGAGTCACAATCTGAAAAGGTTCACCCAGTTATGTGTCTGTGGCATTTATGTATCCGGTGGTAATACTGGAAAACAAAGTGCTTAGGGCCACGGCCAAGACTCATAAAGAAGCTGTGTTCAAGAATAATCACACTGAACTAAGAGAATCAATAACACTATCTGAATTCTGAGTTCCTATAGATGCCAATCACTCTGAGCTTCAATGGATAAAGTGAGATGCCAAAACTGTTCAGAAGCAAAAAGCTACTAGTCCCGCTCATCTAATTAAAATCTGAGCTTCATTCAAAAACTCTGAGATATTATTGCTTCTCAACCTATTAGTCTTCTATTTTATTTGTCTAGTTGCTTGAGGACAAGCAACAGTTTAAGTTTGGTGTTGTGATGAGTGGATATTTTATACGCTTTTTGGGGTTAATTTCATATAGTTTTGAGTATGTTCTAGTTAGTTTTTAGTCTATTTCCATTAGTTTTTAGGAAAAATTTATATTTCTGGACTTTACTGTGAGTTGTGTGTTTTTCTGTAATTTCAGGTATTTTTCTGGCTGAAATTGAAGGAGCTGAGCAAAAATCTGATTCAGGCTGAAAAAGGACTGCTGATGCTGTTGGATTCTGACCTTCCTGCACTCAAAGTGGATTTTCTGGAGCTACAGAACTCGAAATGGCATGCTTCGAATTGCGTTGGAAAGTAGACATCCAGGGCTTTCCAGAAATATAAAATAGTCCATACTTTGCACAAGGATAGACGACGTAAACTGGCGTTCAACGCCAGTTCTCTGCCCAATTCTGGCATCCAGCGCCAGAAAAGGATCAAAAGCTGGAGTTGAACGCCCAAACTGGCACAAAAACTGGCGTTCAACTCCACAAATGGCCTCTGTACGTGACTTGCTTAAATCTCAGCCCCAGCACACACCAAGTGGGCCCCATAAGTGGATCTCTGCATCACCCATCATAGTCTACTCATTTTTTGTAAACCTAGGCTACTAGTTTAGTATTTAAACAACTTTTAGAGACTTATTTTGCATCTCATAACATTTTAGATCAAAACTTTGTATTCTCTGACGGCATGAGTCTCTAAACCCTATTGTTGGGGGTGAGGAGCTCTGCTGTGTCTCGATGAATTAATGCAAGTATTTCTGTTTTCCATTCAAACACGCTTGTTCCTATCTAAGATGTTCATTCGCGTTTAACTGTGATGGAGGTGATGATCTGTGACACTCATCACCTTCTTCAAATCATGAACGTGTGCCTGACAACCACCTCCGTTCTATATACGATTGAATGAGTATCTCTTAGATTCCTTAATCAGAATCTCCGTGGTATAAGCTAGAACTGATGGCGGCATTCATGAGAATCCGGAAAGTCTAAACCTTGTCTGTGGTATTCCAAGTAGGATTCAAGGATTGAATGACTATGACGAGCTTCAATCTCCTGAAGGCTGGGAGTTAGTGACAGACGCAAAAGGATAGTAAATCCTATTCCAACCGGATCGAGAACCAACCGGTGATTAGCCGTGCTGTGACAGAGCGCGTGAGCGTAGTTTTCACTGGAAGAATGGAAGGTAGCCATTGACAACGGTGATCCACCAACACACAGCTTGCCATAGGAGGACGTGCGTGCGTGAACAAGAAGACAGAGGAAAGCAGAGATTCAGAAGACAAAGCATCTCCAAAACTCCAACATATTCTCCATTACTGCATAACAAGTAACCTTTAATCCATGCTCTATTGTTTATTTGCAATTCAACTGATAAACATAATTGACTTCCTGACTAAGATTTACAAGATAACCATAGATTGCTTCAAACCAACAATCCCCGTGGGATTCGACCCTTACTCACGTGAGGTATTACTTGGACGACCCAGTGCACTTGCTGGTCAGTGGTACGAGTTGTGAAAAGTGTGATTCATAATCCGTGCACCAGTTGCCATGTTAACTTAGTTAACGTGGCCTCTAACGTTAAGAAGTAAAGGGGAAGCCAACGTTAGTGACATTCAACTTTGTCACTAACGTTGGCCAAGTCACAATAAGCCACGTCAACTTCCACGTTAACCTAGTTAACGTGGAAGCTAACGTGAGGAGACAAAGTGGTCGACAACGTTAGTGACACCAAACATTGTCACTAACGTTGGAAGGAACCCACACAAGCCCCAATAAGCCATGTTAACTCCCACGTTAACTTAGTTAACGTGGAAGTTAACGTGAAGAAAGGAGGTGATCCCCAACGTTAGTGACACCCAACATTGTTACTAACGTTGGAATTAGCCCACATAAGCCACTATGAGCCACGTTAACTCCCACGTTAACTTAGTTAACGTGGAAGCTAACGTGGATAAGGGAATGATGAGCCAACGTTAGTGACACTCAACTTTGTCACTAACGCTGGAGATGGCTAGCATGGCCACGTTAGAAGCCACGTTAACCTAGTTAATGTGGACTCTAACGTGAGAAATAGGGGCACATTGGAACGTTAGTGACAATGGTAAGTGTCACTAATGTTCTCGAAGGTTGGCAAGCCTACGTTAAAAGAGCCATGTTAACTAAGTTAACGTGGACTCTAACGTAGGGAAGGGGGAGACTTCTCAACGTTATTGGGAAAGGCAAGTCCCAATAACGTGTGCGGAGGACAAAGAGGCAATATTAGTGGCAACATTTGTGCCACTAACGTTGAAGATAACGTGGCTCTTACTTGGGTGAGGAACGTTAGTGAAAAAGGTGATTGTCACTAACGTTCTCGAACCCATATTTTCATTGAACGTTAACACCACTAACGTCCTGAGCTAAAGTCTCTGCCCACTTCACACTTTCTCTCTGCAAGTAAAGCCAAGCCCAATGAAGAAGAGAACTGCTTCAAACTCAAGATCCAAAGGCCCATACCCATGACTTGAAGAGCCAACTAGAAGAACAGAAGAGTAGTATATATAGGAGTAGCTTTGAATTAAGTGGGAGTTGGACAATATAGGGAGCCTCTGGGCATAGAATTACTCTCTGTATTTTACTTTCTCTGCACTTCTAATTTCATCATGTATTTTCCATCTTTGTTTTCATTTTCCAGAGCTATGAACAACTAAACCCCTTTCATTGGGTTAGGGAGCTCTGTTGTAATTTGATGGATCAATACTAGTTTTCATTATTTTTCTTCTATCTTTTCTCTTGATTTTACTTGAAAGCTTTCGATCTTCATCCAATTGGGTAGTTATCTTGGAAAAGAAGCTATTCATACTTGGATCTCTTCTGAACCTTGAAAGAGGAATGAAGATATCATGCTAGAAATGCTTTCTCATGCTGGACCAAATTGGATTTGGATGGATATGTGACTATAATCCTCTCAACACTTGGTTTGGAAAATGCATGTGGTATAATCAGTGACCATACTTCATCTCTTCTCATGAGCAATTGACCAAGGAATTGGCTATTGATCAATATTTGAGAGATTGAATTACAAGAAATTGTAATTCGATCACTTAAGATTGCCAAGGAGATCAATGAGTGCATTGATTGAGGAAGAGATGAAAATGAACTTGATCCGAAGAATGCAACATCTCCTGAGCCCAATGAACTCCCCATTCCTAATCTTACCCATTCTCTTTAATTTCTGTCATTTACTTTTATGAGCAATTTCCCAATTCCCATTTAAGATTCTGCAATTTACTTTCCGTCATCTACATTCAGCTCTTTATTTCTAGCATTTACTTTTCTGTTATTTACTTTCCCGCCATTTAATTTTCTGCAATTCTCAACTCAAATTCTGATTTGCTCAACTAGAACATTCCTCTAATTAAAGTTGCTTGATCAATCAATCCCTGTGGGATTCGACCTAACTCTATTGTGAGTTTTTACTTGACGACAAATTCGGTACACTTGCCGAAGGAAATTTGTTATGAGACAAGTTTTCCATGCATCAATAGTATATTCTCTTCTTTTTATCCTATTTGATTTTCAGTTGCTTGGGGACAAGCAACAATTTAAGTTTGGTGTTGTGATGAGCGGATAATTTATACGCTTTTTGGCATTGTTTTTACATAGTTTTCAGTATGATTTAGTTAGTTTTTATTATATTTTTATTAGTTTTTAAATAAAAATCACATTTCTAGACTTTACTATGAGTTTTTGTGTTTTTTTGTGATTTCAAGTAATTTCTGGCTGAAATTGAGGGACCTGAGCAAAAATCTGATTCAGGCTGAAAAAGGACTGCATATGCTATTGGATTCTGACCTCTCTGCACTCAAAGTAGATTTTCTTGAGCTACAGAACTCCAAATGGTGCGCTCTCAATTGATTTGGAAAGTAGACATCCAGGGCTTTCCAGCAATATATAATAGTCCTTACTTTGCCCGAGTTATACGACGCAAACTGGCATTCAACGCCAGTTCCATGCTGCATTCTGGAGTTAAACACCAGAAACAGGTTGCAAAGTGGAGTTAAACGCCAGAAACAGGTTACAAACTGGTGTTCAACTCCAAGAGAAGCCTCTACACGTGTAAAGCTCAATGCTCAGCCCAAACACACACCAAGTGGGCCCCAGAAGTGGATTTCAGCATCATTTACTCATTTCTGTAAACCCTAGTAACTAGTTTAGCATAAATAGGACTTTTTACTATTGTATTTACATCATTTACTCACGTTTGGGGACTGGCCATTCGGTCATGCCTGAACCTTCATCACTTATGTATTTTCAATGGTAGAGTTTCTACACACCATAGATTAAGGTGTGGAGCTCTGCTGTTCCTCATGAATTAATACAAAGTACTATTGTTTTTCTATTCAATTCAACTTATTCCTTCTCTAAGATATTCATTCGCACCCAAGAACATGATGAATGTGATGATTATGTGACGTTCATCACCATTCTCACCTATGAACGCGTGCCTGACAACCACTTCCGTTCTACATGCAAACAAGCTGGAATGAGTATCTCTTAGATGTCTAATACAGGGGACCGAGTCCGAGTTATTAGAATCTTCATGGTATAAGTTAGAACCCATGGATGGCCATTCTTGAGATTTGGAAAGTCTAAACCTTATCTGTGGTATTCCGAGTAGGATCTGGGAAGGGATGGCTATGACGATCTTCAAACTCGCGAGTGCTGGGCGTAGTGACAGACGCAAAAGGATAGTAAATCCTATTCCAGTATGATCGAGAACCGACACATGATTAACCATGCAGTGACAGCGCATTAGACCATTTTCATAGAGAGGATGGGATGTAGCCATTGACAACGGTGATGCCCTACATAAAGCTTGCCATGGAAAGGAGTAGGAATGATTGGATGAAGACAGCAGGAAAACAGAGGTTCAGAGGAACGAAAGCATCTCTATACACTTATCTGAAATTCTCACCAATGAATTACATAAGTATTTCTATCCTAGTTTATATTTTAATTATCTTTTTTTAATTATTAAAACTCTATAACCATTTGAATCCGCCTGACTGAGATTTACAAGGTGACTATAGCTTGCTTCAAGCCGACAATCTCCATGGGACCGACCCTTACTCACGTAAGGTTTATTACTTGGACGACCCAGTGCACTTGCTGGTTAGTTGTGCGATGTTGTGACAAAGAATTAAGATTATGAACGTGCGTATAAAGTTTTCAGCGCCGTTACCAAGGAATGGAACCGTCACGATTTCTGCGCACCAGCCAGCGTGGCAGATATCGTTCCCAGCGATTTCTGGGCTGTTTTTGACCCAGTTCTCTGCCCAGAAAACACATATTAGAGGCTAAAAAGTGGGAGAATCTATTCATTCAGAAAGACAACATTCATAATTCACAATTTTAGGTTTTAGATGTAGTTTTTTAGAGAGAGAGGCTCTCTCATCTCTCTTAGGATTTAGGATTAGGATTAGGATTTAGGATTTCTATTATGATTAGGCTACTTCTCTTCAATCACAGGTTCAATGTTCCTTTAATTTATTTTCTACTTTTATTTATTCTATTACTTTAATTGTTATTTATCTTTTCAATTTTGTTTATGAACTCCATGTTAGGATTGATTTTCTTAATTAATACATATTGAGGTATTTCAGACTTATGATTGCTTTCTTTAATTTATGTTATTGATGCTTCTAATTAATCCAATTATTTTCATTCAAGTAGATTTTCTTCCCTTTTGGCTTTGGTTGAGTAATTCGTGACACTTGAGTTATCAAACTCAGCAGTTGATTGGAAATTGGGATTGCTGATTGATTTGGATCCGTCTAAAGCTAGTCTTTCCATAGGAGTTGACTAGGACTTGAGGAATCAAGTTAATTAGTCCACTTGACTTTCCTTTATTTAGTAAGCATTAACTAAGTGGGAGCAAAATCCAATTCTCATCACACCTGATAAGGATAACTAGGATAGGATTTCCCGTTCTCATATCTTGCCAAGAGAATTTTTAATTATTAATTTATTTTTCTTGTCCTTTAAAATTACTTGTTCCTTATTTTAAAAACACAAAAATATACAATTTTCCATAACCAATAATAAATCATACCTCCCTACAATTCCTTGAGAAGATGACCCGAGGTTTAAATACTTCGGTTACAAATTTTATTGGGTTTTGTTACTTGTGACAACCAAATTTTTGTACGAAAGGCATTCTTGTTGGTTTAGAACTATACTTACAACGCGATTATTTTTATAAAATTCTTTAATAGTAGGAAATCCGTTCGTTAAAATGGCGCCGTTGCCGGGGAATCGCAAACGTGTGCCTTATTATTGGTTATTGTAAATATTTGCTTTTTGCTTGTTTATTTGTTTTTTTTTTGTTTTTTTTTTTTGCTTTTTTCGTAAATTAAGGGGTTATTGATTTTTATTTAATTATTAAAATTTTCAAAAATAATGTTCCTTGTTCTTTCTTTACCTTCAAGTTGTTCTTGGTTGTTTTCTTCGTTTTGATCTAAAAATTGTAAGTTTGGTGTCATTTTATTGTTTTTCTCTTTCCTCATTAAATTCAAAAATATCTTATTTCAAAATTAAATTTCAAATTTCAATATTTAAATTCCAAAATTCAAAATTCAAATTTCAAAATTTAAATTTAAAATTTTAAAAATCAAACCTTTTCAAAATTTAAAATTTTTTTCAACTCTTTATCTTATATTGTTGTCTGTGTTTCTAGTTTTAGGAGTTTATTTTCATTAATTTTTTTATTAGTTTTTGTTTTTATTTTCTTTAGCTACTATGAATTCTCACCACTCTGGCTTTAAGTTTGGTTCCAATGTTGTTGTAAGGAATGGAAACTATAATGAAAATAGGCATCAAGGTTGGAAGAATCAAAGATGGGAGGAGCCACAAGGATTTGATCAACCCTCTTGGCAACAACCCCCTCTAATGCGCTATAACCAACAACCATCCTACAATACATGCCAAGACAATAGTTATGGTGGACCCTTTCGTGACAAAACACCTCCACCAGTTTACTATGGTCAAGATCCATTCCGAGGTGCATACCAAGATGATAGATATAGTGGACCCCCTTGTAGTTACCAACAAGCC